>NC_083104.1:24725521-25025521 GCF_949774975.1 Lagenorhynchus albirostris | reverse complement strand
AAGGAGGGAATGCCAATATGGAACAGGATGATAGATTTGGGTCTATGCTAGTGAATTTGGAGAAATATTTTCTTGTATTCTGTATTATCTTATACTCTGGCTGGGTTTCCTGCCACACAAAAGGAAGAAAATTAATTTGTTGACTACCGTCAATATGCCAGGCACTTTATAACCGTATTTCATTTTAACACTTCCCCCAAATTTTTCAGGATAGCTGTGTTGTCTTCCTTTATAGATAAGGCAACTGAGGCCTGGGAATGGTAAGTCTAAGGTTACAGCAACAGTTGACAGAGCCTGAATTTCTACCCAGTACTATTTGATCCCTAACCTCTTGCTCTTCCCAGGACCTTCTTTGCATCTCAGATCGTAAGATTAGGTGTCCTTGCTAAGGAGGCAATTTTAGTCTTCAAACTGTTATTTTAAGTTTGGAATTAGCACCCAACTCTTTCTTCTTGTCTACCTAGTCAGTTAGGCATAACGTTTGTTCCTTATAACATTGGTCAGCTTAGATAGAGAGATAGACAGATGGATATCTAATCAAACTCCAGTCACCTGTTGCTCCTATATACTGAACATTAATTCCTTTTTTTTCTGGGTCAGACTTCTCTGCCATAAAATGAAAATCCCGAAGTAGAAGAAGATCTTGAAGAGAATCTATATTCTAGGCATCACAAATTGGTGATGTGTGTGCTAAATATAACCCCAGACATGTTTTGTTATTGTTGTAGTTGTTCATCAGTCATCCTCTTAGAGCTAGCATGTTCTCTTATGTAGATATAATTCACGTATAATATTGGGTTGGCCGAACAGTTCATTTGGGTTTTTCCCTAACATCTTACGGAAAAACCCAAATGAACTTTTCAGCCAACCCAATAAAATTCACCCATTTAAAATGTACAATTCAATGGTTTTCAGTATATTCAAAATTGTGTAACCATCACCACAGTCAATCTTAGAACATATTCATCACTCCCAAAAGAAATCCATGACAATGAAGAGTCATTCTCCACCCACCATAACCAAATCCTCTACCTCTCGACATTGACTCATCTAATTTCTGTCTCTATATATTTGCCTATTCTGAGTATTTCATATCAATGGAATCATACAGTGCTCGGTCATTTGTGACTCGCTTCTTTTACTTGGCACAATGTTTTCAAGGTTTATCCATGCTGTAGCATATTACCATTTATTTTTATGACTCAAGAATATTCCAGATTATGGATGAATATCCCACATTTTACATATGCATTCACCAGCTGATGGACATTTGGGTTGTTTCCATTTTTTGGCCATTATGAACAAGTTGCTATGAACATTGACGTACAAATTTTTGAGTAGACATGTTTTCATTTCTCTTGGGTATGAATCTAGGAGTGGAATTATAAGATCGCATAGCATAGTAACTCTGTTCAGCCTTTTGAGGAACTACCAGACCATTTTTTAAAGTGTCTTCAAAATTTTAATTTCTTACCAGTAGTGTGTAAGGATTCTCCCTTCTCCATATCCTCACCAACACTTGTTATTGTCTGGCCTTTTTATTATAGCCATCTTAATGGGTGTTAAATGATATCTCCTTAGAGTTTACATTTGCATTTACCTAATGGCTAAAGATCTTTGCATGTGCTCATTGGCTATTTGTATATTTTCTTTAGAGAAATGTCTATTCAGATCCTGTATCCATTAATTAACTGGGTTGTCATTTTATTTTTGAATTGTAAGAATTCTTGTATCTATAATTCAGATGCAAGTCCCTTATCAGATATATGATTTTCTCCCAGTTGGTGGGTTATTATCTTTTCTCATTCTTGATTGTATTCTTTGAGTACAGAAGTTTTAATTATGATAAAGTCCAAGTTATCTGTTTTTCCATGGTTGCTTGTACTTTTGGACTCACATCTAAGAATCTATTACTTAACAAAGTCACAAAGATTTACTCCTATGTATTCTTCTAAAAGTTTTATACTTTTAGCTCTTACATTTAAGTCTGTGATCCATTTTGAGTTAATTTTGGTGTAAGGTGTGAAGAAGGGGTCCAACTTCACTTTTTCACACGTGGATACCAAGTTGTTTTAGCACCATTTGTTGAAAAGACTCATTTTACCTCCTTGAATTCTCCTTGTCCCGTTGTAGAAAATCAATTAACTGTAAATGGGAGGGTTTATTTCCAGATTCTCAATTCTCTCCATTGATCTATATATTTATCCTTATGCCAGGACCACACTGTCTTGATTACAAGCTTTGTAGTAAATTTTTTAATTGGTGTGAGTCCTTCAACTTTGTTCCCCCTTTTCAAGATTGTTTTGCCTATTTTAAATCCCTTAAATTTGTATGTAAATATTAGTTCATCTTATCAATTTCTGCAGGAAAAAAATGGCTTCAATTTTGAATAGGATTGCACTGAGTCTGTGGATTAATTTGGGGAGTACTGTCATCTTAATAATATTAGGTCTTCCAGCCCATGAATATGGAATGACTTTTCATTTATTTAGGTCTTCTTTAGTATCTTTCAGCAATGGCTTTGTAGTTTTCAGGGTGTAACTTCTGTACTACTCGATAAATTTATTCCTAAGAGTTTTATTCTTTTTGATGTTAATGTAAATGGAATTAATTTCTTATGTCATTTTCACTTTGTCCCTTGTTACTGCATAAAAATACAAATGATTTTTGTGTATTGATCTGTGTCCTTTAAACTCGAACTCATTTATTAGTTTTAATATGTTTTTTAGTTCTTTAGAATTTTCTACATACAAGATCATGTCATCTACAAATAGAGGTAGTTTTACTATTTCCTTTTCAATTTGAATGATTTTTATTTTTCTTGCCTAATTTCCTAACTCCTCAAGTATATTTTTTAATTAAAGTGGAATAAATGGATATTCTTGTCTTATTCCTGATTTTAGGTGGAAAGTGTTCAGTTTTTCTTCTTTAAGAATAATGTTAGCTACGGCCTTAATCAGGTTGAAGAAATTCCCTTCTACTCCTAGTTTACTGAAAGTTTTTGTCATAAAGGGGTTTTGAATTTTGTCAAATGCTTTTTCTGCACCTATTAAGATGATCACATGTTGTATGTCCTTGGTTCTACTGATATAGTACATTCATCAATTAATTGTTGGATATTAAACCAAACTTGCATTCCTGGCATAAATCCCACTTTTATCATAATGTATACTCCTATTTTTGTATTGCTGGATTAAATTTACTAGTATTTTGCTGAGAATTTTGTGTCTTACTCATAGGATATATTGGCTGTAGCTTTCTTTTCTTGTGATGTTTTTGTCAAGTTTTGTTATCGGGTAATCCTGGACTCAGACTGAGATGGGAAATGTCCTCTTTTCTCCTATTTTTGGGGGACAGTTGTGAAGAATTGGTATTAACTCTTTAAATTTATGCTACAACTTATCAGTGAAGCCATCTGGTCATGGGCTTTTCTTTGTGTTTTTACTTACTAATTCAACCTCTTATTATAGGTCTAAACAGATTTCCTACTTCTTGACTCAGTTTTGGTAGTTTGTATCTTTCTATGGATTTGTCCATTTCATTGGGTTATCTAATTTTTTTGTCATCCAGTTGTTCACAATATTCTTTTGTAATAATTTTTATTTCTATAAAGTTATTAGTAATACCCCCTCTTTCATTCTTTATTTAGTAGTTTGTGTTCTCTCTCTCTCTCTCTTTTTCTTGGTCAGACTTGCCAAAGGCTTATCAATTTTTTTTTTCTAATAAACCTGGGCATGTGGATGGTCACCCTGGGATGACAAGTGTTTTTAGCAGTGAGATGATAGTACTTTTAGCGGGGTTCTTTGACTGTCTCTTTCCCTAGTCTTTCTGTTAAACTGTCTTTTGGTATCACACCCAGCTGTTTGACTCCACTAACTGCTGACTAAATTGCTCTATTTTTTGTTTGTCCTAGAGCATAAATTACTGCACAGTCTGATAGAAATAAATTCAGGCCCCTTGCACATTCCTTTGGAGGAATGTGGGTCCCTAATGAGTTTTCAGAACCAGCACAGTAGCTTTGGGCTGCAACAAAACCTAATCCTAACTAATATACCATACTAGATTCTTGATTTAGTGACTCACGGTCATCCAGCCCCACTCTTTGTAGGTGAGGAAACTGAGAGACAGAGAATGAAAATAACTTGTCCAAGGTCACTTCTACTATAAAGAATGGATCCAGAAGCCAGGTTTCCTAACTCCATGTCATCTTTCCTCCACCACCTCATGTGAATTCAAGAAAGGCTCACTCATTTTAATATTTTCCTAAGCTAAACCTGAACAAAAGTTAAAACTACTATAAAATGGCTACAGGTCTACACTCCTCCCTGACTCAGTGCCCTCCAGTGTGACTTTACACGCCCTCTTACGAAAAGGCAGAGCCCATTTTCTTATTGCTTGAATGTGGGCAGGCATTTCAATTTTTTTGGTCAATAAAATGTGGTGGAGGGGAAGTAGTTCCAGATCTCAGCTAGGTCCCAACAGGCTTCATGGCTTCTGCTTTCTTTTGGAATCTTGAAACTTAGGAATAAGTCTAGCATAGTCTTTTGGAAGATAAAAGACATGTGATCCAGTCAATGCATTACTCCAAGGGAAAACTCAGACAACCACCAGAGATGTGAGGCCATCCTAGCCCAGCCAGGCCCAGCCAACCGGCCAGGAACACATAAGCAAGCCAGCCAAGATCAGCCAAATCTGACCAAGATCATCAGAACTGCCCAGTTGACCCATAGACCCTTAAGTAATAATAAATGTTTATTTTTCTAAGCTTCTGAACTTTCAGGAGTTTACTACATTGCAGTAGCTTGTTGCCAAAGCTGCTCAAAAGAATAGTATCAAAATGTGTTATACATATAAAATATAAGCAATCTACAGATTATATGCATTTTTGAATTATGTTTACTTTTGACCTCATCTAAATGTGATATGCATAAGCTAGTGGTATGCAAGATAATTTAAAAATAACATGAATAAACATTTAAAACTTTAATAGATATATGTAGATAAATGTATATTAGAAAACCCTGGTTTTCTATAAACAAAAATCATAGAAAGTGTTTGCTTTAAATAAACTTTTAAAACAAAAATCTATCTCAGTTTAAAGATATTAAGTAAACGATGGTATAGTTTGGTAAGCAGAAATAGTAAAATTTGTGAATCTGGGAAATGAATGCCTGAAGTTTGGGAAATATTGTAGGAAGGCAGGTGACCTGAAGTTGGCTATGGCATTTAATACTTCACCAAGGTGCCTTACCTAAGCGTTTGGCAATCCTTGGAGAACACTGGCCTGAAGGAATTTATCTTCTAAGTGTGGGACAACAAAGCTGGCTTAAGGCATGTTGATGTCATGAAGAAAACAACTTTGCCAGATAATTCAGTTTTGTAGACCCAGGCCTATATCTGTTTGAGGTGAGTATGTGCGGACATGCGTTTTTTGTGTTTACACAGGGTCTTATCTGAGGATCTCATTACCCTTCAAGGGCTTCAATTAAACCCCGCAATATTCTTGATGAAACAGCTATTATTTTAGATGGGTATATTGAGGTACTCAAGTCTCCCCAAACTGATAAGGCAATTTGCCTAAGGACAAGCAGGAAATGATTATCTAGGCTGCAAACAGAAGCTGCTAGCCTTTCTCTTAGGTTCCAACTTGAACCACTTTACCACAGAGCCTGGGGGAGGAGAAAGTTACTTCTTTTTAACGACTCCTTAGAGTAGTATGAGACTGTCTCTCAGCCTGGGCCTTACTCATATTAACGTAGGGAAGAACAGTTTGCTTGTCATTTTTGTTTTTGTCACAGGTAAATAGGTTCCCTATCCCTTCCTATGGAGAGTATCTCAAATACCTTAGAGAAGTATTCTGAAATGATCTACCTGTTGCATGAAGGCAGACATCAAGGCTCTGCTTTTAGGGAGGATTGTAATCCCTTATCTTAACACTTTTGTCAGGGTAAACAAGCTCCAAGCTCTGCCTGTTCTCCAACAGGGGTAATGCTCCATGGCCAAGCATTATCTTTGGCTCATTTAGACTTCCTGGAACCATGAGTTCAAATCCCGCCAGGTCAGCGTGGGCCTTCATCCTCCCAAATTAGATAAATAGAGAAGACAGTTTACCACAGTGGATTTCTTGGCTAAGACTTTGGAAACCGAGGGTCTAACTCAAAGGTCTTGGGAGGTTGGTATTTTAAGAAAACTTGTTGACATTACCTTGGATCACAAGATCAAAGCTAAATGCTGCTAGGTAAGCACCTCTTTAAAAGGACTAATAATATTTTCTTTTGGAAATTTTTGTCAAAAAAATTTTTAATAGAAGCTATTCATTAAACACACACACACTTGAATTGCTCTTCATACGTATTATTAACCTAGTTATATCTTTTGTTAGATGCTCCTACTGGCCTGGAACTAGTGACTCACAGAGGCTCATAGGAGCCAGTGGGAGTGTTAGGAGGAAGATCGTTCTGGTTATGACACTTTATCTCACTTCTGTTGATTCTGGAAAAGTCTCTGAAGTAATCTGTATCTTAGTTACCTCACATAAACTGAGGATGATAATCACTGCCTGTCTCATACAGCAACTGTGAACGGAATGCATGAGAAAACACTTTACAACCCATGAAGTACAAAGCTATAAAGGGTTAGTTATTTACATCATGATTCTTATGTAGTACATTCATTACTTATATTTTAATGTACACTACCAATGTTCATCTGAAAAAAAAAAATCGTATGCTACTCCTAAATAATTCAAACTGTTCTTCTGGTGTTGTATTCAGCATACTACTTTGGTTGCAAGTAACAGAAACTTCAACTTAAAGTTGAAGTCTTTCTATAAATAGAGTAGTCTTAAATAGAAAGGGAAGTTGATTGGCTTGTGGAAGGGCCAGATTCAGTGATCAACCAGATATAACTGAGATACAGAATTATTCATAATTTTTCTATGTGTGTTAATAGCATTGTAGTTATGTTTTTGAAGATTCCTTATCTACTGGAGATAAAACCTAGAATACTTGTGGAAAAATGGTGTCGGCAACACACTGATGGGGTCTTAGGCCTGGTCAGAAAGGTAAGTGGCACCTCCTACCCTGAGCCATAACCAAGCAGTGGCCTGTGACTGACCTGGTAAAGTAAAACTCTGTTTAGAGGAAGCTCATAAAATAGTTTTGGCCAGGAGGATGAGCTAACATCTTAATAAGTACATGCAGAGAGAAACCACTCCCCAAATGCATGTGTACCATGACCAGGACTGACTTTACTAGGGTGAAGACACATTTTCTGTGTCTACAGATATAAGCCAGCCAAATGTGTGTTTCTTTTCTTGGTATTGAAAGATAATTCTAGAATAAAATTCACTGTCACATTCGTTTTAAAGTACATCCACACTGTCAAAAATCTAAATAAATACATGTTTCGCTCTCCTCTAAAACTGGAAGCCACAACATTACAGAACACTATATTTTAACTTGAAGATTTTCACACTCAATTCTAATTCAAAAATATATCGGCTGACATCGTGCTTTACAAAATAATTCCTGTGTGATAATTATGCACCTTGAGCTGAACTGCCAGTGCATTTGTCTTGAATGCTTAATATATTCTATGTACACCTTTTTAGTAACAATCTATTGGTGCCTTGAGAATTTACATTTCTGTCGCTGCCAAGAGAAAGAGGTATTCAGAATGAGACACTCAGATTAGATTTTGTGCATAAAGAAAATCATAAGTAAGGCTTTAAGACTTAAATAGAATCTTCTCCAGCGCCTACAATAGTAACGACGATTGAAAAAATGTAGATTCCTTGAGGATAGGGGTTGTGTGTCCTCCCAGCACCTCTAATAGTGTCTTCCACATATTAGGCACTCAATAAATTGCTGGTTCGTCAATAAATAACTCACGGTTAAGAGACTATGTCACTTTGTATCTAATGGCCTAAGTCTATTTTTACGTCTCATTGCTCCATCCATTGATTATGTGTTAAGTGACCTTACTAATTCCCTCCTTCTTCTGAATTTTGATTTCCTAACTGATAAATTGAGACTAATAATGCCATATTAGTTTGAGGTCTAAATGAGAAAATCGACACAAGGCTTTTAGCACACTGCCTGGCACATAAAAAGCGCTTTGTAAATGTTTGTAATTATTATTATTATTATTTTTTTTTTTTTGCGGTGTGCGGGCCTCTCACTGCTGTGGCCTCTCCCGTTGCAGAGCACAGGCTCCAGATGCGCAGGTTCAGCGGCCATGGCTCACGGGCCTAGCCGCTCCGCAGCATGTGGGATCTTCCCGGACCGGGGCACGAACCCATGTCCCCTGCACCGGCAGGCGGACTCTCAACCACTGTGCCACAAGGGAAGCCCTGTAATTATTTTTAGAACTTATTTATCCTAGAGATCCAAAAGGATTTTTCATTTTTTTAAAGAAAATGATGGTTGCATTTCTAAAAATGATTGCTTTTTATCTTTTATAAGTCAAACTTCTCAAAACTTAGCTTGAGAATTACTAAGCATTTGAGGATCTGAGGAACAATCTTTTCCAGATACATATTATTTAGAAACAATTACAGTGGCTACAAGAGTACACCTTTTTAGTAACAATCTATTTGTACCCTTATAAAAAGACAACAAAAAAGAAACCCATAACAAGTGTATGCTTCATGTTAAGAAGAAGTGGGATATAAGTGATACATTTTTATTAAATACAGGAATTTATTAATCCCTTTTATGTCTTTCTTGAATTTATGCACATTGAATTTATTGACCAATCTGAGGAGGATTCATACAGGGATGAGACTGAATCACCATCTAAGAATGTGATTTCTCATTTACTTAGAATTTTCTTTTATCTTTCAATAATTTTAAAATTATTTTCTCCTTAAACGGCTTGCATATTTTTGCTAGGTGTGCTTTGAAGGACTATGTAGTTTTTATAGATCTGTGGTGGATTATTATTATTACTATTTTCTAATTGATTAAAGCAGGAACAGTATATATATGCTTTTACATATTAATCTTGTATCTTGCAAACTCGCTGACCTGTCTGTTGCTGAATAGGTTGCAGATTCCCCTGTATTTGCAATGTTGACAATCATATGCAAATAATCAGTAATTTCATGTCTTCCATTTTAACTTTTATACATTTTCTTTTTCTTATTTATTCGGCAAGAATGTCTACTTCGAGATGGCAAAAGAGTAAGACGCGGAGATCACCTTCCTCCCCACAAATACACCAGAAATACATCTACACGTGGAACAACTCCTACAGAACACCTACTGAACGCTGGCAGAAGACCTCAGACCTCCCAAAAGGCAAGAAAGTCCTCACGTACCTGGGTAGGGCAAAAGAGAAAAGAAAAAACAGAGACAAAAGGATAGGGATGGGACCTGCACCAGTGGGAGGGAGCTGTGAAGGAGGACAGCTTTCCACACACTCAAGCCCCTTAGCGGGGGGAAACTGCGGGTGGCGGAGGGGGAAAGCTTCGGAGCCGCGGAAAAGAGTACAGCAAAAAGGGTGCACAGAGCAAAGCGGACAGATTCCCGCACAGAGGATCGGTGCCGACTGGCACTCACCAGCCTGAGAGGCTTGTCTGCTCACCCGCCAGGGCGGACGGGGCTGGGAGTTGAGGCTCGGGCTTAGGTCGGAGCGCTGGGAGAGGACTGGGGTTGGCGGCGTGCACACAGCCTGAAGGGGTTAGTGCGCCACAACTAGCCGGGAGGGAGTCCGGGGAAAAGTCTGGACCTGCCGAAGAGGCAAGAGGCCTTTTCTTCCCTCTTTGTTTCCTGGTGCACAAGGAGAGGGGATTAAGAGCGCTGCTTAAAGGAGCTCCAGAGACGGGCGCGAGCCGCGGCTAAAAGCGTGGACCCCAGAGACGGGCATGAGACGCTAAGGCTGCTGCCGCCGCCACCAAAAACCCTGTGTGCGAGCACAGGTCACTCTCCACACCCCCCTTCCGGGGAGCCTGTGCAGCCCGCCACCGCCAGGGTCCCGGGATCCAGGGACAGCTCTCCCGGAAGAACGCACAGCGCGCCTCAGGCTGGTGCAACGTCACGCTGGCCTCTGCCGCCGCAGGCCCGCCCCGCCCTCCGTGCCCCGCCGCCCCCCCCCACCCCCCACCCCCGGCCTGAGTGAGCCAGAGTTCCCGAAGCAGCGGCTCCTTTAACCCCGTCCTGTCTGAGCAAAGAACAGATGCCGTCCTGCGACCTACACGCAGAGGCGGGGCCAAATCCAAAGCTGAGCCCTTGGGAGCTGTGAGAACAAAGAAGAGAAAGGGAAATCTCTCCCAGCAGCCTCAGAAGGAGCGGATTAAAGCTCCACAATCAACTTGATGTATCCTGCATCTGTGGAATACATGAAGAGACAACAAATCATCCCAAATTGAGGAGGTGGACTTGGAGAGCAAGATTTATTATTTTTTCCCCTTTTCCTCTTTTTCTCAGTGTGTATGTGTATGCTTCTGTGTGAGATTTTGTCTGTATATTTTTGCTTCCACCATTTGTCCTAGGGCTCTACCCGTCTGTTTTTTTTGGTTTTGTTTTGTTTTTCTTTAAAAAAAATTTTTTCTTAATAATTATTTTTTATTTTAATAACTTTATTTTATTTTATCTTACTTTATTTTATCTTCTTTCTTTCCTTCCTTCCCTCCCCTCCCTCCCTCCTTTCTTTCTTTCTTTCTGTTTTCTTTTCTTTTCTTTTCTTTTCTTTCTTCTTTTTCTCCCTTTTATTCTGAGCCGTGCGGATGAAAGGCTCTTGGTGCTGTAGCCAGGACTCAGTGCTGTGCCTCTGAGGTGGGAGAGCCAACTTCAGGACAGTGGTCCCAAGAGACCTCCCAGCTCCACATAAGATCAAACAGTGAAAATCTCCCAGAGATCTCCACCTCAACACCAGCACCCAGCTTCACTCAACGACCAGCAAGCTACAGTGCTGTACACCCTATGCCAAACAACTAGCAAGACAGGAACACAACACCACCCATTAGCAGAGAGGCTGCCTAAAATCATAATAAGTCCACAGACACCCCAAAACACACCACCGGACGTGGACCTGCCCACCAGAAAGACAAGATCCAGCCTTATGCACCAGAACACAGGCACTAGTCCCCTCCACCAGTAAGCCTACACAACCCACTGAACCAACTTTAGCCACTGGGGACACACTGAAAACAACAAGAACTACGAACCTGCAGCCTGCAAAAAGGAGACCCCAAACACAATAAGATAAGCAAAATGAGAAGACAGAAAAACACTCAGCAGATGAAGGAGCAAGATAAAAACCCACCAGACCTAACAAATAAAGTGGAAATAGGCAGTCTACCTGAAAAAGAATTCAGAATAATGATAATAAAAATAAACCAAAATCTTGGAAATAGAATAGACAAAATGCAAGAAACATTTAACAAGGACCTAGAAGAACCAAAGATGAAACAAGCAACGATGAACAACACAATAAATGAAATTAAAAATGCTCTAGATGGGATCAATAGCAGAATAACTGAGGCAGAAGAACGGATAAGTGACCTGGAAGATAAAATAGTGGAAATAACGACTGCAGAGCAGAATAAAGAAGAAAGAATGAAAAGAACTGAGGACAGTCTCAGAGACCCCTGGGACAACATTAAATGCACCAACATTCAAATTATAGGGGTTCCAGAAGAAGAAGAGAAAAAGAAAGGGACTGAGAAAATATTTGAAGAGATTATAGTTGAAAATTTCCCTAATATGGGAAAGGAAATAGTTAATCAAGTCCAGAAAGCACAGAGAGTCTCATACGGGATAAATCCAAGGAGAAATATGCCAAGACACATATTAATCAAACTGTCAAAAATTAAATACAAAGAAAACATATTAAAAGCAGCAAGGGAAAAATAACACATAACACACAAGGGAATCCCCATAAGGTTAACAGCTGATCTTTCAGCAGAAACTCTGCAAGCCAGAAGGGACTGGCAGGACATATTTAAAGTGATGAAGGAGAAAAACCTGCAACCAAGATTACTCTACCCAGCAAGGATCTCATTCAGATTCGAAGGAGAAATTAAAACCTTACAGACAAGCAAAAGCTGAGAGAGTTCAGCACCACCAAACCAGCTTTACAACAAATGCTAAAGGAACTTCTCTAGGCAAGAAACACAAGAGAAGGAAAAGACCTACAATAATGAACCCAAAACAATTAAGAAAATGGGAATAGGAACATACATATCGATAATTACCTTAAATGTATATGGACTAAATGCTCCAACCAAAAGACACAGATTGGCTGAATGGATACAAAAACAAGACCTGTATATATGCTGTGTACAAGAGACCCACTTCAGACCTAGAGACACATACAGACTGAAAGTAACGGGATGGAAAAAGACATTCCATGCAAATGGAAACCAAAAGAAAGCTGGAGCAGCAATTCTCAGATCAGACAAAATAGATTTTAAAGTAAAGACTATTAGAAGAGACAAAGAAGGACACTACATAATGATCAAGGGATCGATCCAAGAAGAAGACATAACAATTGTAAATATTTATGCACCCAACATAGGAGCACCTCAATACATAAGGCAAATACTAACAGCCATAAAAGGGGAAAGCAACAGTAACACATTCATAGTAGGGGACTTTAACACCCCACTTTCACCAATGGACAGATCATCCAAAACGAAAATAAATAAGGAAACACAAGCTTTAAATGATACATTAAACAAGATGGACTTAATTAACATTTATAGGACATTCCATCCACAAACAACAGAATACACATTTTTCTCAAGTGCTCATGGAACATTCTCCAGGATAGATCATATCTTGGGTCACAAATCAAGCCTTGGTAAATTTAAGAAAATTGAAATTGTATCAAGTATCTTTTCCAACCACAACACTATGAGACTAAATATCAATTACAGGAAAAGATCTGTAAAACATACAAACACATGGAGGCTAAACAATACACTACTTAATAACGAAGTGATTACTGAAGAAATCAAAGAGGAAATAAAAAAATACCTAGAAACAAATGACAATGGAGACACGACGACCCAAAACCTATGGGATGCAGCAAAAGCAGTTCTAAGACGGAAGTTTATAGCAATACAATCCTACCTTAAGAAACACGAAACATCTTGAATAAACAACCTAACCTTGCACCTAAAGCAATTAGAGAAAGAAGAACAAAAAAACCCCAAAGTTAGCAGAAGGAAGGAAATCATAAAGATCAGATCAGAAATAAATGAAAAAGAAATGAAGGAAATGATAGCAAAGATCAATAAAACTAAAAGCTGGTTCTTTGAGAAGATAAAATTGATAAACCATTAGCCAGATTCATCAAGAAAAAAAGGGAGAAGACTCAAATCAATACAATTAGAAATGAAAAAGGAAAAGTAACAACTGACACTGCAGAAATACAAAAGATCATGAGAGATTACTACAAGCAACTCTATGCCAATAAAATGGACAACCTGGAAGAAATGGACAAATTCTTAGAAATGCCCAACCTGCCAAGACTGAATCAGGAAGAAATAGAAAATATGAACAGACCAATCACAAGCACTGAAACTGAAACTGTGATTAAAAATCTTCCAACAAACAGAAGCCCAGGACCAGATGGCTTCACAGGCAAATTCTATCAAACATTTAGAGAAGAGCTAACACCAATCCTTCTCAAACTCTTCCAAAATATAGCAGAGGGAGGAACACTCCCAAACTCATTCTTCAAGGCCACCATGACCTTGATACCAAAACCAGACAAGGATGTCACAAAGAAAGAAAACTACAGGCCAATATCACTGATGAACATAGATGCAAAAATCCTCAACAAAATACTAGCAAACAGAATCCAACAGCACATTAAAAGGATCATACACCATGATCAAGTGGGATTTATTCCAGGAATGCAAGGATTCTTCAATATACGCAAATCAATCAACGTGATACACCATATTAACAAATTGAAGGAGAAAAACCATATGATCATCTCAATAGATGCAGAGAAAGCTTTGGACAAAATTCAACACCCATTTATGATAAAAACCCTGCAGAAAGTAGGCATACAGGGAACTTCCTCAACATAATAAAGGCCATATATGACAAGCCCACAGCAAACATCATCCTCAATGGTGAAAAACTGAAAGCATTTCCACTAAGATTAGGAGCAAGACAAGGTTGTCCACTCTCACCACTCTTATTCAACATAGTTTTGGAAGTTTTAGCCACAGCAATCAGAGAAGAAAAGGAAATAAAAGGAATCCAAATCGGAAAAGAAAAAGTAAAGCTGTCACTGTTTGCAGATGACATGATACTATACATAGGGAATCCTAAAGATGCCACCAGAAAACTACTAGAGCTAATCAATGCATTTGGTAAAGTAGCAGGACATTCCCATACACTAATGATGAAAACTCTGAAAGTGAAATCAAGAAAACACTCCCATTTACCACTGCAACAAAAAGAATAAAATATCTAGGAATAAACCTACCTAAGCAGACAAAAGACCTGTATGCAGAAAATTATAAGACACTGATGAAAGAAATTAAAGATGATACAATTAGATGGAGAGATATACCATGTTCTTGGATTGGAAGAATCAACATTGTGAAATTACTCTACTACCCAAAGCAATCTACAGATTCAATGCAATTCCTATCAAACTACCACTTGCATTTTTCACAGAACTAGAACAAAAATTTCACAATTTGTATGGAAACACAAAAGACCCCGAATAGCCAAAGCAATCTTGAGGACGAAAAATGGAGCTGGAGGAATCAGGCTCCCAGACTTCAGACTATACTACAAAGCTACAGTAATCAAGACAGTATGGTATTGGCACAAAAACAGAAAGATAGATCAATGGAACAGGATAGAAAGCCCACAGATAAACCCACACACATTGGTCACCTTATCTTTGATAAAGGAGGCAGGAATGTACAGTGGAGAAAGGACAGCCTCTTCAATAAGTGGTGCTGGGAAAACTGGACAGGTACATGTAAAAGTATGAGATTAGATCACTCCCTAACACCACACACAAAAATAAGCTCAAAATGGATTAAAGACCTAAATGTAAGGCCAGAAACTATCAAACTCTTAGAGGAAAACATAGGCAGAACACTCTATGACATAAATCACAGCAAGATCCTTTTTGATCCACCTCCTAGAGAAATGGAAATAAAAACAATAATAAACAAATGGGACCTAATGAAACTTCAAAGCTTTTGCATAGCAAAGGAAACCATAAACAAGATCAAAGGACAACCCTCAGAATGGGAGAAAATATTTGCAAATGAAGCAGCTGACAAAGGATTAATCTCCAAAATTTATAAGCAGCTCATGCAGCTCAATAACAAAAAAACAAACAACCCAATCCAAAAATGGGCAGAAGACCTAAATAGACATTTCTCCAAAGAAGATATACAGACTGCCAACAAACACATGAAACAATGCTCAACATCATTAATCGTTAGAGAAATGCAAATCAAAACTACAATGAGATATCATCTCACACCAGTCAGAATGGCCATCATCAAAAAATCTAGAAACAATAAATTCTGGAGAGGGTGTGGAGAAAAGAAACACTCTTGCACTGCTGGTGGGAATGTGAATTGGTACAACCACTATGGAGAACAGTATGGAGATTCCTTAAAAAACTACAAATAGAACTACCATATGACCCAGCAATCCCACTACTGGGCATATACCCTGAGAAAACCATAATTCAGAAAGAGTCATGTACCAAAATGTTCATTGCAGCTCTATTTACAATAGCCCGGAGATGGAAACAACCTAAGTGTCCATCATCGGGTGAATGGATAAAGAAGATGTGGCATCCATATACAATGGAATATTACTCAGCCATAAAAAGAAATGAAATTGAGCTATTTGTAATGAGGTGGATGGACCTAGAGTCTGTCATGCAGAGTGAAGTAAGTCAGAAAGAGAAAGACAAATACCATATGCTAACACATATATATGGAATTTAAGGAAAAAAAATGTCATGAAGAACCTAGGGGTAAGACAGGAATAAAGACACAGACCTACTAGAGAATGGACTTGAGGATATGGGGAGGGGGAAGGGTAAGCTGTGACAAAGCGAGAGAGTGGCATGGACATATATACACTACCAAACGTAAGGTAGATAGCTAGTGGGAAGCGGCGGCATAGCACAGGGAGATCAGCTCGTTGGTTTGTGACCACCTAGAGGGGTGGGATGGGGGGGTGGGAGGGAGGGAGACGCAAGAGGGAAAAGATATGGGAACATATGTATATGTATAACTGATTCACTTTGTTATAAAGCAGAAACTAACACACCATTGTAAAGCAATTATACTCCAATAAAGATGTAAAAAAAAAAAAAAAAAGAATGTCTACTTCATATTAAATACAAATAACATTCAAGGGCAATACTTATTGATATTTTCCCCTGATTTTAAATGGAATGCTTCTAATGTTTAACTATTAACTATAAGGTTTGCTATAGGTTTTTCATTTGCTAGGAATTCTTTTGACTAGTACAAGTGGGCTTCATCACACCCTTGGATGCCTCCTTTAGTAAATAAATAAATGTGTAGATTTCTGAGGACTTACACAAAGAACTTTCAGAGTTCATTTAATAGAATTCATTTAACAGTAGAAACAAAGAGAAAGAAACAGATGAAAGAGAAGAATAAGTACAAGAAACAGAAATGGCTGGTCATCATGGAATCCCAGCAGAAAGGAAAGGAAGGAATAATGCTAGTGGTGGTAGGCAAAGCAAACTCTACCCTTACCTGCAATGTTTGATTTTACTTTTTACAGAAGAGTTAGTTATATAGAGACTGCAAAATAACCATTGTTTTTTTAAAATGTAAAAGAAACCAAAAAAGAAAGACTTGAAAAGAAGAAGATATTCCAAAGTCAGCCTAAGAGACTTTGGTTACGTGAGAGATAAACGTAGCATCCTGGAGTGTGGCATGGTGCATGGCGCATGTTACAGGATGAGGTTTGAGGGCACCCACATGTAGCTCTGATACACCTGAATAGGTTCTGCTGCACCTCTTTCCAGTTGTGAAACCCTAGGGAAGTCTCTGTTTTCCCTAACTCACAGAGTTATTCTGAGATTTTAAGGACATTGTAACTATAAAGTGCTTTATGGTGTCTGGCACGTAGTGATTTCTCAGTGACAGCCATTCATGTTTCTAGAACTTTATAGCACTTGCCCAGCTCTGGAATCTTCTTGTTACCATTGTCCAAAGCCCATTGGCTTCCTTTCTCTTTTTTCCCCTCCCATCATAGAAAGACTTGACTCAATCCTGCCACCAAATTCTAACACTGTTATAAGGTCTAAGGATTTAGCTTCTGAAAAAATAAATCAGTATATACAGTAGTCCCCCTCTATCCACAGCTTTGCTTTACATAGTTTGTTACCCATGGTTAACTGCAGTTCAAAAATGTTAAGTGGAAAATTCCGGTAGCAAACAATTCATAGATTTTAAACTGCGTGACATGATGAAATCTCAACCATCCCACTTTGCACCATCAGGCCCAAATCATCCCTTCGTCTAGCACATCTGCCCATTCGTTACTCAGGAGCCTCTGGGTTAACAGATCAACTGTCCTGGTATCGAAGTGCTTGCATTCAAGTAACCCTTATTTTACTTAATAATGGCCCAGAAGCGTAACAGTAGTGATGTTCACAGTTCAGATGTGCCAAAGAGAAGACTTAAAGTGTTTCCTTTAAGTGAAAAGGTGAAAAAAAACTGAAAAGTTCTCAACTTAATAAGGAAAGGGAAAAAATTGTATGCTGAGGTTGCTAAGATCTATGGTAAGAACGAATCTCCTGTCCATGAAATTGAGAAGAAGAATGAAGAAATTTGTGCTAGTTTTACTGTTGCACCTTAAACTAAAAATTACGGCCATCTTGCATGATAAGTGCTTAGTAAACATGAAAAAGGCATTAAATATATACAGCAAGATATTTTGAGAGAGACCACATTCACGTAACTTTTATTACAGTATATTGTTATAATTGTTCTATTTTATTACTAGTTATTGTTGTTAATCTCTTACTGTGCCTAATTTATAAATTAAACTTTATCACAGATATGAATCTAGGGAAGAAAGTATAGTATATATAGGGCTTGGTACTATCTGTGGTTCCGGGCATCCCCCTCAGATAAGGGGGGACTACTGTACCCTGTTTTATGGAAGCTTAAGGATCAAATTTCTATAAAACAGGCTTACATTTAATGAGAAGTACCTGTGCCATGAATATGTCATTGTTAATATTTGTTTCTATGGTGAACTGCACTGAACAATAAGTTATTCAGACAAATAACCTGTATCGTGGGGGGAAAAGCTCTCTTTACTTCTTATTAATTCTTGACTCCAAGTGCCCTTTGCACTGCTTGGCTCACCATTAGATCAGAGCAGTTATTATTATTACTGAAACATAAGGTTAACATTTCCATCATCACCGGGGTTAAAATTTGCATACTTCTGCATAATTCCTGTGCACAGCTGCTTGTAAGCTTCGTCTTTCATCTTGGTTTGCACAATTCATCTGGAATTTCTTAAAACTGGACTATTCATAATAACAGTCCTTCAGAGGAATGATGAGTTCAATGTTTTAGCAGCATCCTTCACTTAAATAAAAAGCTTCAGAGCCTCTTGAAGACATGAACAGTTTTGACTGAAATGTCTAATGTCAACCACATGGGCTAAAGGATTGCAGAACAAATTTTTTATTGCAATATAAATCTGCTGGAAACAACAACAAAAAAGGTCATCAATCTCTCCCTTACTTTTTGTTGCCATTTTGAAATTACCCTCTTTTCCTTCCTCTCTGCTGCTTCCCAAACAAAACCAGGGTATTCAATGTTGTCACAAATTCTATTTGTCAGTGATGTCCCTTTGATAAGCTGTTGAAACTTGTAGGCCAGATGAGAAGAAATCACATAAAAAATCAAGCCATCTGTAAAAATCAAGAGTGACTCAAAGGACTAAATGACTTCCATTTTATAGTGGACTCAAAAGAAATTGGTCAGTAGCTATTATGTGAAATGAAGGAAAGGCAGCACAATAGAAAAGCTTAACAGGAAGGGCATCTCAAGTTTAGCTTTGACTTTCACTCGATGCATCTCCTTTAGCACAATCACTCAACGTTGCAATAGCCAGGACTCCTGGTTTCAAGCCACAGAACCCAATGCAATCGGCAAAACAACAGGTAAAAGCAGGGGTAGAGCAAAGCCGCTCACTAGCTCATATAAAAAGTCCAGTCCATTTGTTTCAGGTATGGCTGGATCCAGGTGCTTAAAAGATGTCATCAAGAACATATTTCTCCCTAGCCCCCAGCTCCCTTTTCCTATGGGTTGGCTTTACTCTTAGATGGGCTTTTCACATACTGTGAAAAGATGGTTATCAGCAGTTTTAGCTTATGTCTATCAATTCATCAATCCCAGTGGAAAGAGACCATTACTTTCTCCGTTGTTTCCATAAAAGTCCCACGGTCTGTGGAGAGACCCTTTGGAGCTCAGGCCCAACCCTGAACCAATGAAACATGTAAATTAGCCAGGTCTAGACTATATGCACCACATACCTCATGGACTGAAATTTAAGAGGGGGTATTTGCTCAAAGGTGAATCAGGACACTGTTCCCAGAAAAAGTGAGGAATGCATGATAAACAGTGGGCAGGCAAAAACAATACACTTCCACTCCATCCTCTCTTGGATTTCAAAGTACTCAATAAAATACAGAATTTAGAGCTGATGATGTAAAGCTTTTTACTCTAAGATTCAAACTACAGTATTTTAAAAAATCTTCTGAGGAAGAGATGGCTGAAACCTAATATCCATTCTCCTCCTCTACTTTTAGTAATAACACCACCACCCCGATTTGTGATAGGTGCAACAGCAGGCAACAAAAGAGTATTATTTCTCACACTTCCCTGTAGTTAAATGTGGTCATATGACTGGTGGGGTAGTTGCAATTATGGCCTCCAAAGATATTCAGAGCCTAATCCCTGGAACGTGTGAATGTTCCCTTATGTGGTAACAGACTCTTTGCTGATGTGACCGAATTAAGGGTCTTGAGATGGTGATATCGTCCCGAATTATCCAGGTGGTTCCCAAAGGCAATCACAAGTGTCCTTTTAAAACAGAGCCAGAAGGAGACTACATATGGAAGAGAAGGCAATATGACCACGCAGGCAGAGATGTGAGCGATGCAGTCACAGTCAAGGAACACCACCATCACCAGAAGCTGGAAGATGCAAGGAAACTCTCCCCTAGAGCTTCCAGAAGGAGAACGGCCATGTGGGAATCTCGACTGCAGCTCAGTGAAACCGAGAAAGAACTGTGAGAGCATACACTTCTCTTGTTTTAAGCCACTACATTTGCGGTAATGGGTTACGGCAGCTATAGGTAACCAATTTAAGTTCTGGCAAATAAAATATGAGCAGAAAAGGAGGTGTCCAGCTTCCAGCTTGTGCTCTTCAAGGGAAAGGTGCTTTTTTCCTTTTTCTCTCTCTTCTATCCAGTTGGCTGGAATGCAGAAGTGCTGGTGAGCCATCTTGTGCTACCGCTAGTGTGAATAAGAGCAACATGCTAGAACTGTAGAGCAACAAGACAGAAGGGGCCTGGGTCACCAATATTTAGCTTGAAATCCCAGTTTGAGAGATAAATAAAATTCTGTCTTCTTTAAGCCACTATACTGGCATATTATAGCTAATCTATATCCTAACGAAACTACCATTTTCGCCTGCCATGAGACTGTACCTCAAAGACTCCCAACTACAGGGAGTGTAATTAACCGAGACCCAGAGGCTGCAATCTGAAATCCACCACCACGCCTGCACCCAGCCCTCACTTCCCACAAGCTCCTCCCACAGTGTAGGCGTGGTAGGGAGGCACTCTCATTTCTGGGAGACTTGAGACTCCTCTAACAGCCAACTGTGACTCAAGGACTCCTCGGTGGCTTTGCCAAAGCTTCTTAGACAGCACAGACATCTAAAATACTTCCACCCAATCTTCCTCCCCTCTCCCTTCACTTGGGGCAGGTGGTTTCATGATCTGATGGTGCTCCCAACCTTACCAGGTCCTTCCTCCATTTTCTCTCTGAGGTGTTTCCCCTAATTAAGCCCCTGCTCATTTAATCCCATCTTGGCATCCGCTTCTCAGACTAACACACCATGTTTTCTCCGAAGTTCAAGAACAATGAGAACCTCTGGCAAAGTAAGAACAAATAGAAAGTAGTAAAAGTATCTTGTCACAAGCATACTTCCCCAAGGTAACTCTCCGGGAAAAGAAGCAGACTTGGCTATCTTGCAGTTTACCTTCCTCAAAGAACCTCAAGAACCTCTTGCTAACTTCCAAATTCTCTCCTGCTACTTAGAAATAAATTATGAGGGTAATAGACTTTCCTCTCAAGATTTGGCAAACAGCATATTATTGACTGCAAATAACTGAATGAGAAGTAAAATTTTATGAATTATCTAATTGCTCTGTTTGAATAGCAAACATCAGGATGGTTGATGGTAAGCAGATAAAGGATTCAGGATAACTAAATATTTCATCCATCTTTGGCCTGATTGAACCTAGTGTAGGTACAGTCTGTTAGCTCTGAGTTTCTGCATGTTTACATGTTTTTGTCTTGGTGGATTCTAATCACTTGCCCCGGATACACAAATGTCCATAAAATGTCCATAAAATGTGGAGTCTTGCCTAACTCCCCAATTACTGTCACTGTTCTATCCCACTTCAGTCTACTGTTTGCACCTTATTAGTTATAACTTACTTCTTTCTGAACGTATATTTGTCTCTGAGATTGTCATACTTATTATTATTCATTTTAGTAATCCCCTCACTCTTCCTCACGCTTTCCTTGTCTGTCTTCATCACACATTTGCTGAACTGAATTAAATGTGAAAGAGTTGGGAAATAAGGTGCATTAATATTGTTGGAGACTGACATTTTTCCAATAGATTGAGGACATTCCCCCAGGGAGTCGGGAACGTCCCTCTAGGAGTGGTTATTGGAATGAGAAAATATGCCATTGAGGGAATCTCAGGGATGGAAATGTCTGCTCTTAACAAAGGCTTTGAACACAAAACAGAGCAGAGAAAATTGAAAATGGTGAGTTCTAATACTTCCACATGTGGTGTATTTACAACCGTGCCAATGTGGGAAGACTCTCCAAAGCATGCCTTTTCATTGTTGGGTCTACAGGGCGTGGGCGTGTGTGTGTGCACACGCACCTGTGCTCTAGGGGACAGAGTTGTGCAACTCCACTTCTGAAAACATGTTAGATTTCTCCTTTTAAATGATTACAGTGGAGAACTGTTACTGACATAGCTCAGAAGTGAACATTTGTTTAGGGCTCAAAGGTTTTTTTTTTTTTAATATTAAAGGAAAATACAATATCTGATCATGGTAATAAGAAAATATTATTAGAAACTTAGTGAATTCTTAGCGTACTGGTATATCAGTTATGTTAAACTGGGGGGTAGAAAGCACAGATTTCAATTTCCAGATCTGTGTCTGACATAAACGAACAGTGCAACCTAGGATTACTCACCTAAACATTCTGTGACCTGGCAACCTTATCCATCCAAATGAAAGAGCTGAAGTGTTTCAGAGGTTGAAAACTGGTGGTTTATGAGCCAAGTGCAGCCTAAAGATGTGGGTTGCTTTTGGCTAGTTGAATTAGTTGCTTAACTTTAACTCAAGACATTTTGCCAGAAAAATAATACAATTTCTGGCTTCTTTTGAAAAATCAGAGGATTAACCAACCTCACCCTGTATTCCCGTATGGCAACCATTGGGTAAAGTCCATATTTTTCAGGTATACCTGACCCACTTCATTCATTTATGCCTGACGACACTTAACAGCTATTTGAATGTGTGACTCCTACACTCCATGACCTCAAAGGGCCTGTCTAGTTCTAAAGTTCTATGAGCCTAGAATATAACTGCAAGTCTAGAAGAAAACAGATATATTCATTGTCAATTGATTTTCAGTAACAGTGTCAAGAAAATTCAAAGGGAAAATAATAGTGTTTTCAACAAATGATGCTGAGACAACTTGATATTCCCATGCAACTAAATGAAGTTAGACCACTTCCTCAATTCACACATAAAAATTAACTCAAAATGGATCACAGACCTAGATATAAGAGATCAAACTATAAAACCATTAAAAAAAAATGTAGAAGAAAATCTTCATGATCTTCGATTAGGCAAAGTTGTCCAAAATAGGACACCAAAAGATCAAGTGACAAAAGAAAAAAAGATAAGTTGGATTTCATTAAAATTTTTTAAAAAGTTTGTGCTTCAAAGGATACCTAACAAAATAAAAAGACACCCCACGGAATGAGAGAAAATATTTGCAAATCATGTATCTGATAAGGGACCTGTAGATGGAGTACATAAAGAACTGTTACAATGTAATAATAAGATGATGAATAACCCTCTTAGAAAATGAGTAAGGGATCTAAATAGGCACGTCTTTATAAAGATACACAAATCGCCAACAAGCACATGAAAAGATGCTCAACGTTATCAGCCATCAGGGTAATGCAAATAAAAATCACAATGAAATATGACTTCATATCCACGAAAATGACTATAACCAAAATAGTTATTAACGAGGGCTGACAAAGATATGGAGAAATTGGAATCCTCATTCCTGTTGGTAGGAATGTATAATTTTGCACCCACTTTTGAAAACAGTCTCACAGTTCATTGAAAGATTAAATGTAGCACTACCATACACCCAGCAATTCCACTACTAGAAACATACCCAAGAGAACTGACAATATATGTCCACACGAAAACTTGCACATGAATGTTTATAGCAGCATTACTCACTATAGCCAAAAAGTAGAAACAACCAAATGTCCATCCAATGATTGATGGATAAACAAAATGTGGTATGCGGTATGCGGTGGAATCTTACTTGGCAATAAAAAGGAATGAAATACAGAAATATGCTACAGCATGGATGGACCATTAGAACAATATGTTGAGTGAAAAAAGCCAGACACAGAAGGCCATATGATAGGGTTCCATTTATATGAAATATCCAGAATAGATAAATACACAGAACATAAAGTAGATCGATGGTTGACAGGGGTTGGGAGAAGGAGGAATAGAGAGTGACTTTTAATGAATATGGGGTTTCTTTTGGGGGTGATGAAAATGTTGTGAAATTAGATTGTGGTGTTGGTTGTATAACTTTGTGAATATGCTAAAAAAAAAAAAACCCCACTAAATTGTACACTTTAGGAGGGTGGATTTTATGGTAAGTGAATTATATCTCAGTTTTTAAAGTAAGTGAGCTTCCAGTAAGATCTAAATCTTCACCTTTATTACCCCTATTAACATTGTCAATACCATGATATTACTTTCCCCAGTCATAGGGTAACCAGTATGAGCTATCCACCTTAGCCTAAAACACACCGAATTATGGCTAATGGTGAAACAATTTTTACTTATGAATTATGGCTAATGGTGAAACAATTTTTACTTACTTTTACTTAAGTCTTTTTACTTAAGACTTGAGTTTCTTCTTTCATAAAAAGGAAACTTTGGGGAAAATTTTTTTAAAGATGTATGTTTTACTTTCTTTTGAAGTTTAAAATTTTTTGTATTTTTGTCCTCAAATAAACATCTTCAGTCTATAGGACCATACGATTTATCTCTCTCCTGTTTGCAGGCTGTTTCTGGGCAGGGAAGATAAATTCCTATCAATGATAAATTGATTCACTTCAGTTTTAACATCCTTTTGTATAATTACCCTGAAAACTATGAGCTCATGGTCTCTTCTGAATTTAAGATCAAGCTGAGGCATCTGGAAAATCGGCAGAACCTACTACAGAGGCTCATTTCAAGACAGTCCCCACATCTCCGCTCTACTACTTAACCATTAGAGGAAAGTGGTCAGTTGTCTTGTAATAGGCCTATAAAAGAAATTAATCTCCTACTCAAAGGGGAGGTGTGTAGGCAAGTGAATTATACCATCTCCTCAGTATTCCTCTTCTTGACCAAGCATAAAAGGTAGTAAATTATTTAAAACAGTATCCAACCAATTTGGGAAAAATTCAGGCATTAAAGGTGAAAACATGTTTGCCCTTAGAAAGAGGTCTCATATGGAAGGGACAGTGAATAAAGACAGTGTGCATACATAATGAGAAGTGGCAAGAAATATCTTATTTTCTAAAGTGGCTCTTGTTTCAATCAGTTGGACTAAAATAAATACAGATTCTCTTCCTTGGCAGAAAGTTTTCCTCTATTTAGAAAAAAACCTTTATGAGTCTCCTTAACTCCCCTGGCCTAGATAACCACCATCTGGTAAGAGAAGAATAAAGATGATTTACATAATAAAGTAAAAACAATTCCTTAAAAAAGTAATTTCCCCAATGGCAAGAGATGTCTTGCGATCTAACCCTCCCTCCTATTCTACTCTGCTGTGTTAATTCACCTGTCCTCTAAGGAAGGCATTAAACAGACTCCCTAACCCACTGGCTTCCAACTGCATTGTGCCAGGAGGTAACTGCCAATGACTGGAGAGTGGAGGAGAGTGAGCGCAGGGTGTTTATGCCTCAGGCTCTCTCTGTGCTGGGCCTCTGGCCCGCAGAAACTAGGCAACTCTTTCCCACAGAGGGCCTCCTGCCTCAACGCTGCAAAGACTGCTTCTCTGCCCTTGGCCTTCAGGCCTAAGAGTTAGGAACAGCTCCCCACTGTTGACAGCCACAGAATGCTTCAACACACAGTCAGCTCTGCTGTAAGCAACATGTGTTCTTGGAAATCATCATGCAATACAAAATTGTACAACGAAAAACACGGCGCTTATGGGAAAACAGGGTTAGAGGCGCACACACAAACAACTAATATCTATGACATTTCAAAAAGAGAGGAACCTAATAAAAACAGTTGCCAGTGTTACACTTGTCACATGATTAAGAAATATAAAAATACAATAAATATTGCATTTTACCTTGAACAAGACCCTGAAGTTTGCTGGTAGACGTAAGCTTCACAAGAGTTGCAGCTTGGGAGCTACTGGGAAGCGGCATCAGGAGGCTTAACTGAAAGGGGAACAGAAAATTGTCGCACCAGGTAAGGATGGTGTGGTACATAACAACGTAGTCAGCTGAGGTGGGCAGAGGGTGTTTGGGGGAGGGACGTGCAGTTAGTAGGTTCCTACACTGCTTGGTTCAACTGGATGCAGATTTCTGTGTTCACCTAACCTTTCTCATGGATGAAATCACACAAAAGCAAGCGCTAAAACTAGGCTCAAATTGTTCCCAAATATGTCAATGGCATTGCACAAATCTGAATTTTCAGAACAACTGCTATAACAGAACTGACGGTGCATAGTTTATTTTCCTATACCTGGCCTATGACCTTATAAATAATAGTCCCTTTACTACATTCTTCTCAATGACCTCATCTAATTATGAACTATGTCCTCTCCTGTTGTAACACCTAGAGAGAGTGTGAGGGGCAGTCTGGGGACAAGGGTTCCGGAAATACAGTAGGAGTTCAGAACCGAGAAGAAATTGGTATTGGAAGTAGTTGCCAAGGAACTTTGAAAGATAGTGATGTGTCTTGATGGAATTCCAGTTGCATCATGTTCTTTAGTATCTTAGAGTCCCCGCCACAGCCTGCACTGCCTCAGCCTCAGTTACATGCAACGGCTCTGTATTAGTGGGGTTTTGGGGAAAGAAAGGAGAAAGTGATGTATGGGGCATGAAGATGGTCAGGAAGCACAGGGGTCACAATTGCCAAGAAAAAACAGGAAAGGCACAAAGCCCTTTCCCCAGAATCAACCTTTGAAAGGCACCATCCACCATCAGTTAGGGTTAGGGAGTCCCTGTCCTGCTGCTATGCATGTACCTCTGCTGGGGCTGTGTGGTTGGTAGAGAACTGGACTCTACATACATGAAAACTGAATATGGTTTTTACTTCTACATTTCCCCCCCCCCAGCCAAAAGCTTCTCAATATTTTCCATTTCAAAGACACTTGTTCTGCAAGTAACAAAAATACAGAAAAAAATCCTCAATAATTCTTCCCTCAACACATCCTTTTATCTTTTTACCTGAGTAAATATAACATAAATATAACCTAGTCTTTGCCCAACAATATTACGTTAGCCATAGAAGCACACCCCTACGAAGGGATTATTAATCCTCAAAAAAAACCTTGGCAGAATTCGATGAAAGCTGAAATGTATTTTCACAGATGGCTGTGCTATATTGTATTTGATTTGAAAAATATTCAACCAAGCAATACCCCATTTTCTGTTTCATTCCCTGAAAGCAATTATTACATGAAAAGGTAGACAGGCAGGACACAGTTAACAAACAAAGACTAAAGAGTTGTCATCAGCTTAGAAATGTTCTGGAAAATAAATGAGGGCCACTTGCCAATAATGTGACTATGAAATACAGAAATGAAAAATCTATATTGCAAACGTACACACATACTTCTACCCCACATCACAGTTTGATGAAGCAAGAGATAAACGGCCCAACACTGATTGTTTTTACAGGAATATGAGAACCCTCCAAAGAAGAGAAACAGAACGTCTCTCCATTCACATAAAAAGCAAATTACAGATGGAGCGGGGGGAAATTCACTACTCTCAGAGCAAGATTCAATTAAAAAAATGTGTCTGGCTTCGACAGGGCAAATTCCAGGCATAGGGTATTTTCATAGAAGTTGGTTTTAAAGGAAAGATTTGAGTGCTACAAAAGCCTATGGAACTTTTCACGGCTTGTCATAATTTCTCTGTAATACTAAACAAGGATTTCCGGCTCCTTGGCTCATATTTTTTCCCCTAACTGATCCTGCAAGGCAGCGTTATGCTTTTGACAGTGTATTTCCTCTCTGAAAATCACACTGAATAATAGCTGCATGGTAAATATTACATAAGTCATACTGCCTTACCGTGTTGCAAACCCTAACATATAGTGCTTTACCAAGGATTGCGTGTGTGTATGCGTGTATGAATATACTCGGTTAAACAGCAGATGAAACTACGGAAGGAAGACCAGAGGCAGCTCGTCCTGTCCCGTGCAGAGCTCCAAGGACGGCACAAATGGCATTATTGAAATAGAAGGCAATTCTAACTCTGGGACATCCATTTCCATCTTCAGAAGCATGAGGCAAGAGCCCTGTCTTTGTGTTGTTCAAAGGCTGAAGCCAACACAAAGAACCTCTGAAAGTCACAGGATTTTTGAGCGAAATTTCTACACACGTTCCCTCCGCCTTGTCACCCTTCATCCACTTTGTACAGAGTATCATTAAGGGTTTCTAGACATCAAGTTCTGGATCTTGTTATAATGCTCAGAATTGCTGTCAGCAGACAGGAAAAGAGCTCCAATCGTCCAACTGTGAATAAATACACCCATTTGAGTGTTATCAAGCTTTCCATTTGTCTTATCATTTCATTCTTCAATTGACATTGTGACCCTTGGAAAACCAAAGGAGGCGTTTCTTCAGTGCTTTACCGTCGACCTCGGAGCAGCAGGGCCTTTATTCTCTGTCCCCTTTTGCCCTTTGGAGATAATTGCCTACATTTGGGTGCCTATATTACATATGTTTCAACCTGTTCTCCAAACATTAACTGTTTGGGATTAAAATAGTTTCTAAGAAGCATTTTCAGCCTCTCCTTGAACTCCTGCCAGTCTATGGCTCTGCACAGAAAGGAAAATGCTGAGCATTAACAACAAAATGGGGATTAGTCAGAAGGAGATAATAAATAGCACATTACTGCATGTGGCAGAACCGAAAAAAAAAAAAAAAACTTTTTTGCATTTTAGCGGTTTAACCATGACGACCATTTGAGGTCTTAGTAAAGGTAATAGGAACACAGTCCTGTGTCAGGAAGTAAGAAAAGATTGGAGAGAAGCTTTACCACGGAAATAATATTAGGTCATTGACATTGTTTACACAACCAGATTAAGAGTCCATTCCAGTATTCTCGCAAGGCATTATTTGCAATGCAAATATTAATCGAAGTAATAAATGATGTACTAAATCATAATAAGGAAGATGACAAAGCTAAGAGTTGGACTGAGGTCTGCAGGATCCAGTTCTCTTAATATTATGCTAATAAAGGGGTGGGGCAAACACGAACCAGACCTTTGTCAGAGTCTCTGCAGGTTGGGGTAGAGTGGCCTGGCTGCCACATGGGAATGGAGAAACAGAATGGTAAAATAAGAAAAAATACCATCACCACAACTAATCATTAAGAAAAAACCCACCCTATGAGGGTGATGTACTATTTTCATACCTACATTACAGATGAGAAAATCAAGGTACAAACAGAGAGGTGAAGCAATTTGCCAAAGGTTACGCGGCTGACAGATGGTGAAGCAAAGATTTAAATCAGAACAGTACTTCTCATAAGAATCCCTACTCAATCTTCCACTGCCATGCCGGCATGAATGGGCTGGGGAAGTTGCAGGCTTTACACCATGTATCACTACAGAAGTAGGTCAACCACTTTGTCAACCACTCATGCATTTGCTCATATGTTCAACAAATACATATGAAGCACCTACTATGTGCCAGGTGTTCCTGCAGGAGAATGGGGACTCAATGACAAACAAGCAGGCGAGCTGCTTATTCTTTGGGAATTTATAATATGGTTGAGGAGATTGGTGGGAAAATCCAGGCTGCCTACAAAGCTTTGGAGGGAAGCATACTAAAGTGGGTCTGGAAGTTTAACATGCCTCAGAATTGCCAAGAGGGCTTATTCAAACACGCATTGCTGGACCTCATCCCCACAGTTTCTGACTCAGTAGATCTGTGGTTAGGTCCAAGAATTTGCATTCCTAACAAGGCTGGTAACGGCTGGGGTAGGAGGCATGCTTTGAGATCACTGCTGTAAGGGTTATTTGGTTGGGGGAGAAATATTTCTTTATGTTGTCCTGTGCATCTGTTGAGGGTAATTCTGTACTTAGGAAAAAGAGTTATTGAGCTATATAGATCTAACTTGTGGCCTGCTGGGAATATCTTTCACCCTGACATAAAAGGTCAACATGTTCCCTAGCTTGGATAACACATCCAGCCACCAATAGCCATTCGACATGGGATCTGACAGAGTAAGACATAAATTAGGTAAGTTTGGATACCATAGAGTCAAAACGAAAAGTAAAACATCAGGCCAGAGTGTGATGTCTTGAGTGAATTATTGAGGAATGGGAAAGTAACATTTAAGATATTGATGGGGTGCTAATGGGAAAAAGAGAACCACTGGGGGGGAATATTTTTACCCGTCAATCCAAGAAACATATTTCATTCTTACAGATAATGATACACTATCATTTAATTGACATGATGATTAAAATTGCCTCCAATCTCCTGGATCTGGTTTCAATATATGTTTTAAAAAAAAAAAGCCCGAGTACTCCTTGTCTATAAAAGGGAAATTTTCCAGATTCATGGCCTTATTGTCTACTGGAAAGATCCATGGCAAGAGAAAAAAAAATATTGGGAAAAGGCCAACTTCTTTGAAAACCATATGTGGATATAAAAAGCTGCATAATCTGTGAGCCAATTATATATATATATATTTATATATATATATAAATATAATATATACAAAATATTTTTTTTCAAAACAGAGTGGATAGTTTAATGCTACAGGACAGGAGGGCTTCCAATGCAGAAAGGAGCAACACAAGTGTCTGCATTTGGCTGACCTTCCTTTCAGATCAAGAGAATGAACTCCTCACATCAAGGATGCCATTTTGTTGTGCTCTGCAAATAGCCTTCTGCTAAAGCCACAAAGGAACCTAACTAGTTGGGTAAATAAATATCCAACCTTAATGACAAACACAAGTGATCTGGAAAGTCATTTAAAAGTTGGTTATCTATGACATCAGCTATCTGGTTACCCATTCTTGGTCTTAGCCCAGGTAATTAAAAGCTAGCTAGTTTTGTCAATAACCAGGTGTTTAAGATGACAGCCCCCAGGCCAAATCTGACCAATAGATAAAATTTATTAACCTGCATATTTTGCTCCTGTTGCTGTGCCTTTAAATGTCTAACTTGAATGGTTGAAATGAGCACTTGCTCTTCTCTGTATGACCTTGCCCTGCCACTCTCCAGTATCTTTTGCCTAGACTGGATGACACCTTTAAGGTACCAGCCAATTCCCTGGAGAGACTTGAGGTTTTGACCCCTGCTATATAATTTACAAAATCACCCTTCATTCCAGCATTCCTCTCTTGATGAATTCTACCTCCCTCATATTTTTTCTTCATTTCACGATTGAAAGGATAGGATAGGTTTTTCCGTAAGAATTTTAATTATTCCTGGGTGAGTGATACAATACTATATGAAACTTTGCGAGGAAATAAGTTTCTCAGTCGAAGTACAGAATTACCTTGTTGTATGATTCATGGACAGCCCAGATTGTTGAACTGTTTTGCACTGGCTTGGAAATTTTGGGCTGATTAAATGAAACGTCAAGACTGAGAAATGACTTGATTTTAGCAAAATGGGCATATCACCACCAGACAGGAATTAGCCCAGAGAATACACTAAGTTTTAGGAGGTCTGGAATGGGCTTTTAAAAAATAGAGCACATTGAGGAAGCTGAGAGAATGTGAGATACCTCAAAGCAAGTTCATTTTTATTCTGTAATGCATAGGAAACACAGTGCAATAAAAGCAGAACGAATGATTCAAAAAACAGCTAGAGATACTGAAACACAATTAATCCTACTTACCTAGCTTGTGAAAACTGGTAAAAGGGCAAGGTGAGGTTGGAAGCCAGTACCTGAAAGGCAATGGAAGAGTGATGTTAAGAATCCGTGACCATTCACACATGACCACAGCAAAGCGCCTAAGTGGCAAATCTCACTAATTAGGAGTAACTGGGGTGATGGCCACTTGGAATCACTATGAAATCTGAAGTATGGATACTTTTTAAGGAGATGTAGCAGTATTGCTTTCAAGGGCAAAGACCAACAGCAAATGACTTTCCCAGGTCGGCAAAGTCCCACTGGAGCTGCTAAGGGGTAAAATCATTTCTGGTTAGTACACTCATTATAGGGCAGGGGCTTCTGCTCAGGGTGTACGAAATCACTGCAAAACAGTTTGACATTAAAAAGCTAAACCATCTCCTGCTATCTTATCTTTGCTGTTTATGTGACCACTTTCTTCAAAGATGGTAGAAAAGTTTATTTGATCCCAAGCTCTTTCCTGAGGAACACATTTCACAATATTGGTGTTCAATGTATTGAAGTTGTCCCAATGATCTTAGAAGTTCTTAGTGAGGAAAGGCTGAATATTGAAATATACATACGTATATGTGTGTGTGTGTGTGTGTGCGTGCGCACCTGCACACATATGTGTAAAACTTACTCTTGCCATCTACTATATTGCTATAATATATTTGATTGAATAGAATGGATTCTAGTAGGCACATCTGACCTACAAACGTTTGTTTTGTGGTTTTTCTCCTTGGGTGTGTTGGGAAGCTCTGGATACCATGACCAGGGCCTTCCCTCACTAATGCATTTGCTGATGACTTTTGAACTAGTCAAGAATTCACCTGGAAGCTCTGTTTTATCATCATACAGTCCCTAAACCTAGGGTGAATAGGAGAACTGTATTCATTTCCAAACCTATTTCAACAGCAGCTCTTAACCAAGAGGAATCTTAATAGAATTTCCAAGTCCAGAGCGCTTGTTTAATCCCATGCCCAGTGACTTTCAAGAGTGAGGTGCCTATGAAAGGACACACCAACTCAGAATGGCTGCAAATGTCTGTGTGTTTGGCTGGGGTCAATGTACAGATGGCTTGCTCAGAGATCCTGGAGGAAAAGACTGCCTGGGACTCTAAGGAAGAAAGACAAGAACTGACCTCAAGCACATTCTCTGTACCATGCCCTGAATGATACAAGCTTGATGTTTGTGACATGTGAAAGGCCACCTTTTCAGTGAGATTTTGCTGACCACCCTATTTAAAATTACACCTCCCCTCTCCTTAATTTCTCTGCTTGGCATTTATCACTTTGCACTATAAAATTTACGTGTTTTGTCTATTTTCTGTGTTCTTCCACTAGAATGTAAGCTTCACAAGAGTAGGACTTGTGCCTGTTTCTCATTCCTCTATCTCTGGTGCCTAGAATCCCACCTGATAGGTAGCAGATACTCAGCAAATCAATGTCAAATGAGTAAATGAATGAGTGAATATAAATATGTATGGATACAATCTCATATTTTGGGTGACAATGAACTCAGCTAGGCTGGAACCCTAGCTCTGCTGTTGATGGGCTGAGCAGCCTTGGACAAGACACAATCTCTTTGAGTCTCAGCTTCTTCACCCCTCAAAGGCAGGCAATGGTAGTTCCTTCCCCATAATGCTCTTGTAATGACAAAAACGGTGAGTGCCGGGACACGCTTTGGTATGCTCTCTGGCACGCTATAGGTGCTTCAGAACTGTTGGCTGTGACTACCGCTATTGCATTTATTCCCAAACCATAAGCTAGTACAGAGTAATAAGCCAGTGAATATACAGATTTCCACACCTATATATTTTCCCCCGTCTTTCTAAGAACACTGACATAGGGCCAGAAAGAAATCGATTGGTGAAGAAGCTGCCTTATTCTTGCTTGTGTTTTGTAAAGCCCTATCTTGGGGCTGGGGAACGGGGAGGGCCTCCTAGACGTGACCCCATGAAGGGCACTGTGTAGCAGCTGGCCTGCCTGCCTCCGAGTTGTACGCTTTGTAAATCAAAGGGTATTTGGGTCTCAGGCTATCCAGTGTGTTACCTTCCTGAAATCTTGAATACGCTTTAAAAGCAATTATTTTGCTTCTAGCTTTGGGAAGGAGGACGTGAGGAGAGGCCTGGCTCAGGTAAAGCTCATATTTCAAGGCATGTCAGGGACAGAGATCGATGACGTGCAGATAACAGTAGAAATGGATGTAAAACACAACCTCAGGTAGACTCGTGACCAGGCCCACCCAGAGCCCTCCCCCTGCCTCAGAATCGAGAGGAAATGGAGCCACAACATTCCAAACAGGGACACAGTTTCAGAATGAAGTCTCAATAACACCTAATATCCAGGGTTCCTGGAAAAAATGGTCATGTCTTGGCATTGTGGTGCACTGGGGTTTTGTGAGCATAAATGTTTCCAAATAATGTTTATTTTCCTACTTCCTGCTTTCTGTATTTAATGTCTTGGTTAGAATTAACAGTAAAGGCCACTTTTTAAAAGCATTTATTCTATATCTAAGTGCTTGTTGCAACAAACCCCCGAAACAGAAAGTATTTGTGCATGTGCCCATTTCACAGATGTGGGCTTAAGAGGTTAACTCACTTTTTTTGTGGTCATAAAGCTAGTAAGTAGCACAGTCAGAATCGGCAGCTAGGTCTGTCTGATTCCAGCTCCTCCACAACTAAACACTCTGCTCTGTATCATAACACCACAAACTAAATTTGGTTCCCAATTATACTGTCACAGCTCCTTGTACTTTTTCTTCATAGCACTGAACTTAATTTGTAAATAAATATGTAAATATGTGATTACCTGTCTAATACCTGCCTCAGTACTAGTCAACATCTGTTGAATATGTAAATAAATATAAAGTGGATATAAACTGAGATTTCAGGTTGAAATCAAAACTCATTAAGTTTTTAAAAATAAATTAAAAGCACCCAAACTCTTTTATTTAGTGATTTTCTCCTTCTCAAAATAAAAATCAGTATGTAACTGTTTCTAATAATTCTTTGCATAGTTATTCCACAATAATGTGGGAAATTCAAACAACTGTGCAATTTATACATCATTATTATTTATTGTTTGGCTCTTCCACTAAACGTCTGCCAGTATGTATCTATCATGTACCCTCTTACCTCTTTTTACTTCTAGTTCTTAGTAGGCACTCAAATAATATTTGTGGAACAAACCAAACAAAAATACTGCTGATGGACTTAATCCCTATCAAATTGCCCATGACATTTTTCACAGAACTAGAACAAATAATCCTAAACTTTACATGGAACCACAAAAGACCCCAAATAGCAAAAGCAATCTTGAGAAAAAAGAACAAAGCTGGAGGTATCATGCTCCCTGACTTCAGACTATACTACAAAGCTACAGTAATCAAAACAGCATGGTACTGGCATAAAAACAGACTTACAGATCAATGAAACAGAATTGAAAGTCCAGAAATAAACCCAAGCACTTACATTCAATTAATCTATGACAAAGGAGTCAAGAATATACAATGAAAAAAAAGACAGTCTCTTCAATAAGTGGTGCTGGGAAAACTGGACAGCTACATGTAAAAGAATAAAGTTAGAACAGTTCCTCACACCATATACAAAAAAAACCTCAAAATGGATTAAAAACTGAAAAGTAAGCCTGAAACCATAAAATTCCCAGAAGAGAACATAGGCAGAACACTCTGTGACATAAATGGTAGCAATATTTCTGGGGTTCTTTCTCCTAATGCAAAAGAAACAAAAGTAAAAATAAACAAACGGGACCTAACTAAACTTAAAAGATTTGGCACAGCAATGGAAACCATTGACAAAATGAAAAGACAACCTACGGAATGGGAGGAAATGTTTGCAAATGATATGACTAATAACAGGTTAATATTAAAAATATATAAATAATTAATACAACTCATTATCAAAAAAAACAAACAGTCTAATTTAAAAATGAGCAGATGACCTGAACAGACATTTTTCCAAAGAAAACATACAGACAGCTAATGGGCACATGAAAATATGTTCAACATTGCTAATCATCCGAGAAATTCAAATCAAAATCACAATGAGGTAATACCTCACACCTGTCATGGCTATAATCAAAGAGTCTACAAATAACTAACAAATGTCAGCAAGAATGTGGAGAAAAGGGAAGCCTAATATGCTGTTGGTGGGAATGTAAATTGGTGCAGCCACTATGGAAAGTAGTATGGAGTTTCCTCAAAAAACTAAAAACAGAACTACCATATGATCCAGCAATTCTACTGCTGGGCACATATTCGAAGAAAATAAAAACACTAATTTGAAAAGATACATGCACCCCAGTGTTCATAGATGCAGTATTTACAACAGCCAAGATATGGAAGCAACCTAAGTGTCCATCAACAGATGAATGGATAAAGAAGATGTGGTAGAGATATAAAATGAAATATTACTTAGCTATAAAAAACAATGAAATACTGCCATTTGCAGCAATGTGGACAGACCCAGAGGATATTATGCTTAGTGAAATAAGTCAGACAGAGAAAGACAAACACTGCTACCACATGTGGAATAAAAAATTAAAACGAATGTATATAACAAAATAGAAACAGACTCAGATACAGAAAACAAGCTAATGGTTACCAGTGGAAAGAAGGAAGAGGGGAGGAGCAAGATAGAGGTAGAGGATTAATAGGTACAAACTATTATGTGTAAAATAAATAAGCAACAAGGATATATGGTAGAGCACAGAGAATATAGCCATTATTTTCTAATAACTTTAAATGGAGTATACTCTATAAAAATACTGAATCATCTTGTACATCTGAAACTAATATAGTAAGTCAACTATATTTCAATTTAAAAAAAAAGAAAAAGAAATACTACTGATGAGCTGTTGATATTTTAATGAAAGTAAAACTTTTATAACATATATATCTTTTCTGATTGGTATGAATTTAGAGATTTTCAGAACAAGTTACTTTGTGACTTTTTAACATTCAAGACACAACAGAATAATGTCAAAGGATTCAAGGAAGAAACTCTGTGGTCATGAACCCAGGCTAAAGAGAAAAAGCCTAGCTGTTTTAGTTTGGTTTTCCCCAACAAAGTGGGGAGGTAAACCACAACTTCTGACCAAGTATTTAAACATTTGGAAAACTGGCTGAAATTGCTTACATGTAAACAGCAGGAGATTAATACTATGTTTTTGAAACTGATTTTAATGAGTTCTGTGAGATTTTACCACATGAAAAGCGAAAATGATTGTTTCCAGAAATAAATAAAAAGAAAGTAATATAAGAATTTATCATATCCTTCATCTATCCTTTTAGGAAAAAGAAAAAAACAAAACAAAACAGACAAAACAAACAAGAAGCGAAAGAACAAAAGAATCTTGAAGAAAGGAATGGTGCTGAAGTATAGGGATGGAGAAATGTGTTATGAAGCAGGGAGAAAAGCATTCCAGTGAAATGAAAGGGAAATACTGAATGAAAGATGGGAATGCAGGGTGAGCATGAAGGAATGGTAAGACGCTGGATACTGAGGTAGAGGAATCGAGCTCCCGGCTGGTGAGTCAAATGCTGCAATAATCCAATTTTAATTATATGTGAGTCTCATCTTTGCTATTTGTTTAATTTTCTTCTCCTCTGCAAATACAGAGACAGCTGTTTCCCTTTTGACACAATTATCTTTGTCTAGAAGCTTTCGAAACATCCCTTTGAAAGGTCCTCAGAACTTACAAGAAGCCTGAACATATTAAGTGACAGATCTTTTAGATTTTAGACAAGGAAAGCATTTCACTCAAGTCCTTGAATCTAAAGCCAGAGGGTCAGGGATGATGGAACAAAACACTTTGAGATTCAAAGTAGGATGAAAAGCAGCACTTATTTGATGCTAGAAGTCAACAACCTGACCATGAGCTTAATTATACTATGAGGGAAAAATGGACCCAACGTGTCAACCCAGCAACCAATCAGATTGTCATTATGGAGAGTTTGAACTAAGCTATTCAGAATCTATAGTCAACTACTGATGAACACTGAATCAGAAAGTCAAATAGATTTAGGACTAATGGTCACATAAGCCATGACAGACAAGAGACAGAAAGAGAAAACTGAGGACCTCGGTCAAGAAAGAGAAAAAATTAAAAGACACAAAAGCAGGAAACACTAGAAAGGAGATAAAAAGACTGAATATATGGCCTCCATTCTTACCAACCTTCCACCTCCGGCCTCACGAAGACTCAGTATCCAAATTCATGACAAAGAAATAATGACCAATTTTATTAAGCACACAGCCAAGGCATCATACATACAATGTTTCATTTCATTCTCAAACAACCCTAGGAAGTAAGAACTATTATTATTCCCATTTTATTTATTTATTTATTTGCGGTACGCGGGCCTCTCACTGCTATGGCCTCCCCCGTTGCGGAACACAGGCTCCGGACGCGCAGGCTCAGCGGCCATGGCTCATGGGCCCAGCCGCTCCGCGGCATGTGGGATCTTCCCGGAGCGGGGCACGAACCCGTGTCCCCTGCAGCGGCAGGCGGACTCTCAACCACTGCGCCACCAGGGGATCCCTATTATTCCCATTTTACAGAGGATAAACTGAAGCTGAGAGATAAAGTGATTTGCCCATACAATCCTCATGATGAGTGAATGGTAGCAAAGCTCAGTTATGATTCCAAAGCTCACACTCTTAAACACAACTATACATTGCTTGTTGTAGCCTTAAATTACCTTCCTCTTTACTTGAACGAGCTTGAGAGTTCCTTTTTTTTTAGAAACCAGCCATCCCTACTTAAGACAGAAATGAAAAAGTTCAAGACGCGGGGTGAGGAGGAAGCCCTGACTAGATACTGAGAGTGTGACCTGGAGGCAATTCTGTGGCTTAAAAGCCCATGACCAAGTACGGAGACAGTAAAAGGACCAGTGATGACCATGGGCTGGGGATGGGAAGATGAATAGATGGCACACAGATGATTTTTAAGTCAGTGAAACTATTCTGACAATACGACAATGGTGGATATGTGCCATTTTACATTCGTCATTATACACCTGTCCAAACCCATAAAGAGGATACCACCAAAGGTGGTTCATTTTGCCATGAACTCAAAACTGCTCTAAAAAACAAAGCTGACTAATTTAAAAAATCCTTTTGGGTATAAAGATTCAGCTTGTAATACTGTTTTTCTATGTCATTTTCCTCCTTTCTAGATTTTTACATACAGCAAGTTGATTAGTATAAAACACACTTCTTGCTAAAATTGGTGTTCCGCTGTTCTCTCCAATGTTCTGATCCATGAAAGAAAATATGAAGTAATTTAATATAACTTTTTACACTGAGTAGGAGAAAGACAGGGAGAGAGTATACTTTCAGTAATAAAGCAGACGACGCTGAGGACGTCGGACACATATGTTTACTACCAAGTACGTGTCAGAGGACATTTACATTTGCCAAATTATTTGCATGCGTATGTTTCAAGCTGTCCAGATGCATCAGATGGACACGACATGACGATGGTCAAACTCTCTGCTCCATCTCTCACTTCTGCACGCTGCATCACCTGAATATAAATGAAGGCCAGGACGTTCATTTACATGCAGTACTGGGTGTGCTTGCTGAACAAGCTGTCTGAAGAAATATTCCTTTCCACACACTGGATTTTCCACCTCTTTTCTCTGGCTATGTAGGATTACTTTTGTAGAGGCGGGAAGAGAAATGTGAAGGAAGCTCAGTAGAGGGGAAAGAATATCTAATTTGGGCCTGGAGTGGCCATTGGCTAGTGATATGACCTTGAGCCAGACACCTGCCTGATGAAATTGAAAATCTCATTATTTACCTCACAGGGTAAGGTAATAACGAGACGGTCACTGGGATAGAGATACCACGGACTGCCATTAGCGTCTTGAAATGTTTGTGGGACGTATTGGATGATTGCTAAGAACAGTTTTAAGGAAGAGCCTTAAACTCCACCTTAATTAGAGGAACAACCGTAGGGGTTTCCTGTGAGCGCAGCATTTGCTTTCTCATGTAATGATCGTGATCTCACAGTCGCTCTTGGGTCTTTGGAGTCACAGAATAACAGAAGGTGCAGGACCAGATCTGAAGGTGACTGCAGTGCAAAGTGTTACCCACTGTCTCCCTGCCTCAGTATCTTCAGCCTCAGTCCCCTGGTGAACGTGGAACAGGTTCACGCAGCAAAGGGAAGGACGATGGGCTGCGGGTGCATCACAGGGGTCCCAGCGGACACAAGAGGGTGCTGATTGGGACCATTTCTACTTCCGTTAACTGGGTCAAAACCATGCGTTCCTTGCTCTTGTCATACATTCTTTTGTTTGTAACATCACAGGCCAGTTTTTCATAACCTATTTAGGGACGCACACATATTTATATGAAAAACATGTTTTGTAAGAGAATAACTTTTCAACAACTGAGCCCTTCGACAGAGAATACATAGGTATTCAATGTCTTTCTTCCCCTAGCAAGTGAACTGCCTCTTTCTAAGGAAGGACAACCGGCTTGAGAACACTGGCTGTAATTTGCGGTCAAAGGAAACACAGTCACAGAGCCAAGCTGTGGTGCCTCAAAATCAAAGTAGAGAATTTTCTGGAATCAGGGGGCTATGGGTGCATGCAGCTGAGGAGCAAATGTCAGAAGTCACATCCAAAGGGGTGACTGAGACCACCCGCAAGCTAGGACCATGAGGCGGGCATCGAGGCACAGGGACAGAACGGGCACAGAAACCCAAAGATGAATGAAGCGCGTCAAGGCGAAGAGGGATGTCCGCAGCATCTGCAAGAGCCTATGCGGTGCGGCTGACACTTGTAGCAACTTGGCATTAAAAGCAGCCAACGCAGAGAAGTGGAGAAAGCCCAGGGCAACACACGGCACTCGGTGCCTGGGAGAGTGGTTATAAATGGAAATATGAGGTCTAATGAGAGATGTGGATAAAGACTGACAAAACACTAGGGAGACCACAGAATTCTTCATCCAAACAAGGCCAGGACAGTTTGGGGAGTAAACGTGAGCACGGCTAATAACAGTACTACACGGAAACCGACTGCCTCGGGCAACTCGGGATATACGGGTTCTCTAGCAAAAGCCGACAGTGCTGCAGATTAATGTGGGCCCTGATCAAGCCGTGGAGGCCAAGAGTTGGGGCTCTGGGATGAACTGCCCTGCTGTGAATAACAACACCGCTGCTTACTGACTGGCCGTGCTGGGGGCTGTTCAACCTCTGCTGAGCTTTCCCACTTGGAATGGTAGTACCTGCCTCATAGTGTGGCTGAGGTGATTAAAGGAGTTCGTTTTAGAAGCACAGTGCCTGGTGCCTAGTAGTCAAGCAAGAACAGCAACATTATTATTAATTATCATCAGTTTAGTAGATGTTTTCATGCATGTAAAGATATTGTGCCTAGAACCCTAACTGAGAAGTTTTTAATTCACACGGATCTGGGGGGCTCAGTGAAGGAGGCAGGGAAAAGAAAGGAATTGATTGTCCCAGGAAAAAAGTGATGCAACACTTCATGGAATATGACAGGCAAAACTCTCAACTCCAATCTCGCTATTCAAAAAAAAAAAAAATGGTGTGACTACCCAAAGAAATGTGAAGTAAAGTTACCGATGCAAAAGTTACGATTAGCATGTTTGTAAGAATCCAGATTAGAGTTGGGAAAATTAAACTCTAGGAAAAAGGAAGTTCTCTGCCTTGTAAAATCAGCATTTCAACTTAAGCGTTCTACCATTTTATTTAATCAGGAAACCTTAAATGATGCGGCAATCCTTTAACTGGTTACCCATGAAATACATAAAATCTCCAGGTTTCATTTCAAAAATTCAGTGGTCTCTCCCACCATCTGGATTCTCTAGCTTCTTCAATTTATGAGCATTTACTCTGATAACACTAGTTAAAATTCAGCCCTGATGAAGGGTAGCATTTATGAAGCAATTCTTGTGTGCCAAATGGAATGTTAAACGCTTTGTGTAAATTCTTTCAATTAATCTTTGAATGAATCTATACTGTTGGGACCACGTGCCCCCAATTTACTGGTCGAGCACTGAGGCCCAAGAGAGGCTAAGTCACCCTAAGTCACTGAGCTAGGAATCAAATATAATTCAGTCTTCAGGCAAACTCGGGCTCCCAAGCCCTCCCACAGTAACTCAACTAGATACAATTACCTGATAGAACAACACCAGATAGACCTACCCAACTTTTAGCTATTTTTCTTCTTGAGCAATATTTCTCGAATCACAAATATTTCTCTCTCCCCAACTTTGTAACGCCCTCAAGCGATACCCTGCTCCCACCCAATCTAACTGTGGAAGGTTTTACTTAAAATCTGGTGTTCCCTCCACCAATAATTCCCCTGCTTTACAGGATGTTCTCTCCCTAGCTACAGAAAGAAGGTATCCGTTTGATTTTAATCACTTTCCTCACAAACCCAGCTTAAGGGGATACAGGTAAAAACAAGAAAAGGAGTTAGCTGAAAAGAAAAGTTCTTGGCTCCAAATTAAAAACGATTCTGGATGCTCCATATCTGAAAAACATGCAAATGATTCCTGGGAGGGACTTGGAAAAGAGCTTGCTTCTTACAGTAATATATCAACTGTCAGCCTCTTAACATCGGAGGTTTAAAGATACACGCTGTTCTTGTTAAGGAAGGCATGTTCTTGTTAAGGAAGGCATGTTCTTGGGGGTACATCCGCAGCAATTTATGACTACTTCAAAAATCCATTAAATTTCATCTACGTTTGAAATCCAGCATTCATGTGCATTTTAGGAGGCATATAAAAAGATCTCAAATGAGATAATAAGTGTAAAAGCTAGTGAAAAGTTAAAAGCTGCTTATAAATGCAAGGATTGTTATTACTGGAAGAACATTTGTTATGTAATGCATGTCAATCTCTTATCCAGCATTCTCCTGGAGGAATGGGTTATGCCTTTAAAACTCTTCCAGTAAATCTGACTTTAAATGAAACACAGACAGGCATGATTTTCGTATCTCTTGTTTCTATTCTGAGTGTTGACATACTTCAAATCAGTGAGTGAATCCATAAGGCGCTCAAATGAAATAGTGTGGTCTTCTCAGTCCAGAACACCGTTCCCAGTTTCATGTGATACAGCTGACTAGGACAAGACATGCAGAAAAGAGCTCTTTATTATTATCTGCACAACCTTTTCAGTCAGCTCCCACTAATCCAACCATTTCGATTATTCAACCGAATCTGTGAAGTTCTGCTCTCAGCTCTCTGATGAAACTAGTCGTTAGGTAAATGAAAGTATCAATAAAATAAGAGTTCAGAGGAGAAAGTTAAAAATATATTTTTAAGTTTTGAAGACATCCCCATGCAAAAGAACAAGAAAAATAATGATTACATAGAGGCAATCACATATTGCCTATACTTTCATACCTCTTGAAAACAATGTTGACTGGTTGCCCACACGTTTGCAATATACATGTTTAATTCATCAGCCTGCCTTCAAATATTATAATACTGCATCACATGGCAGGCAAAATGACATTTAAATTGCTGTCCTTATATAACAGACAGAAATGAAAATACAATTTGAGCTGTAATGCTCTACATTTCAGTCTATTCTCATTCATGACAAGGGCCCACTCACTTTTCCTCCCTTTACTCTTAGAGGCTGAGTTCTCTATCTTCACTTGGGTGACAGTTCCATGGGTGAATATACATGCAAAAATTCATTGTGTACTTTATCATATGTATGTTGTATCTCAATGTTTAAAATGTGATGCACACTCTAAGTCTTCATCATTGTTCTTCCAGAAAGCAGTACCACATTAAAGAAAATGTGGATGGAGCATATTGAGGGCTGTCTGGGCTTCTTGTGTCAACACTCAGAGCTCAAAGGGCTGGAGTCTTTGTTTAGCAGTTATCATCGCTCTGCTCTAAACCTAAAAGGCTTTTCCATCCCAGCCAGCCAGCTTACAGATGCTGTCTGTTGCTCAAAAACGCCACAGTCACATAAAGAAAAAGGTATCTTAACCAATGAAACAATATCTTACAACTGACACTGCAGCTGGGGGATGGTGGTGAATATTTTGTATTCCAGGCAGGTATGAAGAATGCCACCTTAATAATGATGGGAAATCCCAGCAAAATGAGAATCGTTCACATTCACTTATTCGTCGAGCATTTACTGCATGCTCATTATCTATCAGACTGTGCAGGAGAGCAGTCGTAGCGCCTAGGAGCTCACTGTATTTGGGGATATACAAGCAATTACAATCTAGCAACATGGTGAGTGTATGATAAAGAGAATTGCAGACTGCTATTGCAGGGTAGAATTGGAGCTCTCCTCCAGTTGGAGAATAACAAAAGGCAATGATATGGACGTCTTTTGGAGGATATAAAACATGATCACTGAAAATAGTCTATCAATCTAGTGCCAGAATTCTTAACTCCCACCTCTCCCCCTTTTAAATATATTCCTCCCTTATTGGACTTAGTTACACCATTGTTCCTTTAGTTGCTAAAGTAAAAAGATCTAGAAGTCCTGGGAAGGGGCACAAGGAATTCTTTAGGGTTGGTAGAAATATTCGATATTTCAGTACTGTGGTTATTTCACAGGTGTATACATCTGTCTACACTCATCCAGTTGAACACTTTAAAAGGGTAAAGTGTAATCAATAAAGCTGATTAACAATCTAGGAGTTATCCTTGATTAATCCAAGCTCTCTCAACCCACACTTATCTTATAAGCACACCTTATAAGATCAGCCCAATCCATCCACACCCCACCATCGCCACCACTTTTGGTCAAGCCATCACCCCACGTGGCCTGGATGACTCCTGACTGGTCTTTTGCCTCTATTCTTGCTCCCTACAGTCTACTCTCCACATCTGTTTATAATGTAAATCGGGTCATCTTACCCCTTTACTTAAAACTTTCAAAGGTCTTCAAATCACACTTAGAATTAAACCCAAATTCCTTACTAGGGCATTTAAGGTGCTACATCAACTGTAAAACTTTTTGGTCTCAGGACTCTTTTACACTCCTAAAAATTAGAGAAAAATGCACAAAGCTGGGTTATACCTATCAATACTTACCATATTAGAAATTAAAGCTGAAATACTGTTATGCCTTTTATTTTTTGTAATTACAATGTATTTATCTATTTGTTTGTTTATTTATATTGAGGAGTTACGCCTCTTTTAGTATAACTTTTAGTGGTTACTCTAGAGTTTACAACATATATCTTTAATCAATCTGCTTTCAAATAATATTATACTGCGTCACATGGTATACAAGAGACTTAAAACAGTAGTCTTCTACTTCCTCTGTCCTCTCCTTTTGCAATTATTTTATAAATTTTACTTATATATATGCTATAAATACATACCACTTGCTTTAGACAAATACTTAGAAAAGTTATCTTGTAGTGCAATTTAAAGTGAAAAAATGAAAAATACGAATTTTATATCTTCCTTCATTAATGCCATTTCCAGTGCTCTTTACTTCTTCATATAGATCCAGGTTTTTACTGTATTATATTATTCTGCCTGAAGAAGTTCCTTTAACATTTTTAGTAGAACAGATTTGATGGTAATGAATTTCTCAGTTTTTATTGGTCTGAAAAAGTCTCTACTTCTCTCTCATTTTGAAAGATATTTTTGCTGGGTGTAAAATTCTGGGTTGACTTTTTTTTTGCAGTGCTTTAAAAATGTCAGTCTATTATCTTCTTGTTTGCAGAATTCTGAAAAAGAGTCTCTTCTAATTTTCATCTTTGTCCTTATTTATGTAATGTACCTTTTTTCTTGTACTGCCCTCAAGGTTTTATCTTTATCTTTGGTTTTCAGAACTTTGAGTATGGGCTGTCTAGGTTGTTGGATTTTGTTCTGTTTGTTTTTCTTTTTGAATCCTTAGTAGTCTTTAAGCTTCTCAGATCTGTGGTTTGGTATCTTGGTATCTTTCATTAATTTTAGAAAATCCTCAGCCATGTTTTCCAAACATTGCTTCTCCTATTCTTTATCTCTCCTTTTTCTAGGATTCCAATCATATGTATGTTAAATGTATGTTAAATCACTTGATACTGTTCCCCAACTCTTGAATGCTCAGTTCTTTTTTTTTTCAATTCTTTTTTCCGTTGTATTTCAGACTGGGTAATTTCTACTGGCCTACCTTCAATTTCACAAATTCTTTTCCTCAGCTAGTTTAAATCTACTTATAAGCTTGTCGATGATATTTTTTAACTCTGTTTTTCATTTATAGCATTTCCATGTGATTGTTTCCTATAATTTCCACCTCTCCGCTGAAGCTCATTATCTGATATTCTGTGTTGTCCTATGTTTTACTAGAACCCTTAACACATTCATCCAACTTATTTTAAATCTCTTGTCCGACAGTTCCAACTGAAGGACATGGTTAGGGCTTCAGGCCTTTCCCACACAGGTTGTTGCTCCCTCTTCCAGGCCTGCACCACCAGTGAGGTTTACTCTGGACTCTTACTCTGACTCCAGTCTTTCTCAGAAGTACCCATCAAAGACCACGAAAAAGACCCTGTGAGTGAGCGTCAAGCCCCCTTGAGTCTAAGGCTTCTAAGGGTTCTAGACTCTCATATTAACCATGCTCAGCCTTTAGCTCAGGCATTAAAATTTTTAGCTGAAATTTTTCTTATCGGCTAGTATGACTCATGTACCTTCTCTCTTTGGAGGCACCTGTCTTACCTTAAATTTTGGTTGCCCTGAGACTTCAGAAGTTTGACTGTTGCAAGAAAAGTTGTGTGTAGCCTTTGGAAAACTCATATGCACATGAGAAAATGAAGGTGAAAAAGGCAACTAACATTCAGTATTATTATCAAAGTCATTTTAATGTTGCAGATTCTCTGAAAGATTTTGGAGACTTCCAGTTGAGTCTTTTGAGGCCTGTTGTCCTACATGATCTTATCTCCACCCACCTTTCTCACATCATCACCAAACACTATCCCACTCTCCTCACAGCACTCAGCCAAGCTGGTCCTTTAATTCTACCTGCAAACCAAGCTCTCTGATGACACAGATTTTGGCCCTATTTCCCTGACACAGAATACTTTTTTTCTGGGTCTTTAAATGACTGACTACTTGTTATTCTCCACATTTCAGCTTGAAAGTACCTCCTCAGAGAGGTCCTCCATGATCACTTTGATCTAAAGAACCCAAACACATATACCTACTCTAAGACATTAGAAAATCACATCACACCATTTGTTTTCTTTTATCAAGAAGTATTTGAATTTTCAATATATATGTTTATTTTCTTATTTTCTATCTTTCTCCAATTTTTAGACTTGTTCGCCACAAAGTCTAGAGTACCTAAGACAGCATCTGCTGGACAGCAGCTCTTCAAAATTTATGTGAATAAAATGTCTTAGACTATTTTAATGACTGAATTGTATCCATCATTAACAAGCTAATTGTACCTTTTAAAATCATTTTTAAAAAAAGACTCTCAAAGGGTTGTTTCACAGGTCATGTATACTTACTATACAGTGCAAATGCTCTTTGAACTAAATTGGATTTTAATCTAGGCCCAGCTGAACTCACTTCAGAGACAGCCTCAGCCACCAGAGACATGGAAGCACAGCTGAGAATCTAAAATGTGATTTCAACACATGATAAAGCAAGCCTCTTGCAACAGCATGGGAGGTGCAATTTCCTGAACAGCCAACACTGACTTTCCATATCACATTACCTGGCAAATCACTGTTTTCAATAATCTTTGGCTTACCATCCTCATGCAACATGAAGAACTAAAGGGGAAACTTCTAGCCAGGAGGCTGGTGGAAATCCCCTTGTTTTCAATTCTACTCTTCTTGGATCCCCAAAATGATATTTCAACAAATAAAGATGTCAGGAGTTAAAACAGACTCCAGAACTAGGTAAAAGCCCATGATCAGGTGCCTGATTAATCTCAAAGTACTTTTTTCCCTTATGGAAGACTATGGAAAATTGAGGGGGGAAAAAAACCCATGGTTCTTTTTTGAGTTTTGATTTTGGCAAGAACTTAAATGCTGCTGATTTGGAGGTTATTTTTCACAAATTAAATAGGTATTTTAGAAAGAAACTCTTGCTCAACTCTCCTCATATAATTCGTCACCTTCTCCTAAAGTGTCTGAGTTTAAATGTATGTTACCAAGTGGTTGAATCTTTTCTCCAAGGCTTTGATAAGGGCACACAGAGGAAAAAGAAAAAAAACAGGGGCAGTGATCCATGCCAGTTTTCAATGGTCTGAAAAGTTCCTACCTCAGTCCTAGACAAAGAGTATAATATATTGGAAAATGGAAAATATGAGGCCAAAATCTAAGTCATATTCATATATATGTATATATTTATGCATGTCTATTAATTAATTCAACATGCATTACTGAGCCCCTACCATGTGACAGGTGCTATACTAGGTAAATAGTAAGCAGACAGATACAGTTTCTTCTTTAATAGGCTTCAGAGTCTAGGAAGAAAATGACGATATAATTAAATATATAAATTACTACATAATGAAAAATGGAATATGCTATAAGGAAAATGAATAATTGGATATATAAGACTGAAAACTCAGCAAAGAAATTAATAATGGAGACAAAATTTGGGTTGCAATAAATATACAGGTGTTTTCTTGATGCTATGATGAACATATCGCTAACCTAGGGTGAGAGAATAAATACAAGGCACAAGGAACCAAAGAAAACTATGATTTAGAGTGTGGCTCCGAGGTGGAGAAGCCGGAAAATAAAGCTAATTAAAAGACACAGGAGAAAAATCAGGAAAAAGCCATACCACAGAAGGCAAGTCGGTGGTTCCAAGGAATGGATATTACTGTCAAGTGATGTGGAGAGGTCCAATGAAATGAGTACCCAAAATGGATGTTGAATTAGATAGCATGAAAGTCACTAGTGACCTAAATACAATCACTTTTATTGGTGCCATAGAAGCAGAAACCAGATCAAAGCAAGTTGAAGAATAACGGGGACTGTCTGGGCCAAGCTGATGGACTGAATACACATCTAATTCACCTGCTTCCAAAGTTCAGTAAGACCATCAAAAAGAGAAAAAACAAAACAAAACAAAAAGACACAAGGCTACAAGGATGAGGAGAACAGGAGAAAAGACAAAAGCAACAAAATTTTGGAAGCTTGAAAGCAGATGGATGAGTGGCAAATGGCTTAGCAGACTCAGGAAAGCTGAATTCCAAGCTAGTCATGAAGAAATCTGAGCACAAACCAATTTATACCACAAAGTCCTCAACTGACTCGGGAATGTGCAGCTGGTAACTAGAACTAGGGGGCTGGAGGAGTTTGCCAAAATGAAAAGGACTTGGTGAAAACTGTTTGAAAAACAAGATTCCTCGATTCCCTCCCGCATTTCACCTTCATTCTATTAAGTTGGAAATGGGTTTATGGAGGTGCATGTTATTTTTATTCTTTAAACTATAAGTACATTTTATACACTCTTCTTACATGCAAGCTACAGTTTCAAAAATATTTTTTATCATAAAAAAAGTTAAAAAGGGGAATTGAGAACTGGAATTATTATGGTTTGATTATGAAGGAAAGCAAAGAAATGAGGTAGTAGCCATAGGACAGGTGGACTCAAGGGAAGATTTTATTATGATGGGAGATTTGAGAGTATGTTTTTATGCTGAAGGTTATATGCAACAGAGAATTTGGAAATGTCAGGAAGAGCATGAGAACCAAAGAACCAAAACCCATCTGTAATCTTATTGCTTCTAGCTCCATAACACAAACCCTCAACTATAGCCATTTGTATGTAATTGAAAATAGTTTTAACACGTCATGCCATATATGTGAGCATGTATATACATCAAATCTAATCTAGAATCTGCAGTCAGGTGATGAAGTCTGAATAATCCTAATCAAGTTAGTTAGCATTTAAAAGACTCTAAACAGGAATCCATAATCCAGCAGTTCTATAGCAAGCATTTCAAATATCTCTATCTAAAGGTACAACAGAGGATCTACGAATCAGCAAAACATGTTGGAGGTGATTTTTCCATTGGTGAAATAAATGGTACTCAAGATAGGTAGTTGATTTTAAGTACTATCCAGGAGTTTTCAGCCTTACAAAGATGGGGCCTAAGAATCTGGTGAGCCCACTAGCCTAGCAACTCTGCTACAAAGGTACCATTCAGCCATATGCAGACCTACATCACAGCTGTTTCTGCTGCCTGATACAACTACATTAGTTAATCCCACCATCAGAGCATGGCCCCATCTGTCTTGGAGTGACCCTTTGCCTCAAGGTAGTGTTTAAAGAACTTAAAACAACAGAGAACAGAGTTAGCTACAGGTTTACAGAAGAGAGCTGTTAGTAAATGTTCATACTTGGGGCAGAAATTGTTTTGAGCCTTGCTCTCATTAATGACAAACCACTCCATAGAAAAATTTATATGTAGGGAAAGAGGACATCCACTTCCCAGCCAGCTTTTATTGTCAGAGGCTACCAATATTTACTGAATGATCCTGACAAACGTCAACCAATAAACTAAGTCCATTTTCAACACCTGTCCAGCTTACACGCTAGATAAACAATGCTCAGATTCAACACTTTGGATTCGAGCCTTTCTTTTACTGGCCCCCTGCTCAAAATTGTCCTATCTTCTCTCGTACACCAAGCACACTCATCTCATTACATTATCGGAACCATTCAAAAAATTGAATAATTCATAGTATAAAACACTATTCATAGTATACCTCTTGACAACTCAACTGTGATCTCCTAAATATCAGGAATTCTGTTGCCCAATTTTTTAATTAGTAATGATAATTAAAATAAGAAGCATCAATCTTTCTCTCTCTCCTGTGCTTACAGTGTGCCAGACACTGCTCTATGTGTTTAATGTGAATTAACTCCTATAATCTTCCCAGTATCTCTACGTGGCAGGTACCAACAATATTCACATTTTACACAAAGGGAAACTGAGTCAGAGAACAGTTAAGTAAGATGTCCAAAGTCACATAGCTGTCATTCAAGCCAAGCCAGTTGGGGAACCCAAATTCTTAACCACTATTGTGAGACTTCTAACTTGCAGAACTGTAAGGTCATACATTTGTGCTGCTTTAAGCCATTAAGGTTGTCATTGTTATATCAGCAACAGAAAACAAATAGAATGATACTACCCCCATATACATTCAAACCACTAGCGCAATTCTTTGCATATAATAAACGTTAGAAAGTAAAGATGTGGGCTTCCCTGGTGGCACAGTGGTTGAGAGTCCGCCTGCCGATGCAGGGGACGTGGGTTTGTGCCCCGTTCCTGGAAGATCCCACATGCCCTGGAGTGGCTAGGCCCGTGAGCCATGGCCGCTGAGCCTGCGTGTCCGGAGCCTGTGCTCCGCAATGGGAGAGGTCCGCGTACCGCAAAAAAAAAAAAAAAAAAAAAAGTAAAGATGTGAAGGAATATATATTTGTTGAACTTGTTACAACTACCAAAAAGGACTTAAGTATGCAGAAAACACAAAAATACTGTTGTCATTAGGAAAAATTACATAAATGTAAATTTCAAAGCAGAGGCAAGGGCACCAATTGCAGAGCCCAGAGACCTTGATTCTGGACCTGATTTTGTCCAGAAATGCCTGCGTGACTTGAGCACATTTCTAATTTCTCTGGACCTCAGCTTCTATGTTGAAGAATAAGGGAGCTGGACCAAGTCATCTTGGACTTCTCTCTAGTATTAGAATGTCTTTCTAAATATATGTTTTCTTTCCATTTATTTGGATCAAATAATAATGCACCTCAATATTTCCTCTGAGATAGCCAAAACATATATTATGAGCAAGACTAATAATCAGATTCATGATGAAAAGCACAAGGAAATACCCACATCTGACCTTAATGACCACTGTCTAATATAAACCTGAGGTTTCCTCCTTCCACTTTAACTGATCCTGCTTAGTGGCTTGCCATTCATTACAGAAACAGATCACACAAACCACAAGAGCATCGATCATATTTCTTGAGTCTATGCATTTGTATAACCTCATTGTTTCTATAAAGTGCACAGATTCAGACTTTCTGACACCATCTCTTTCTCTGCTGAAAAGTAATACATGTTTATATAATACCAATGATACTGGTCTTCTGATGGCCAGCTCAGTGGTTTACAGTTTCCAATACAATATGCTTTTATGTATTGTTTTTCTAACAGTACTGTTACTGTAAAATACAATGGGGGAGTGTGCTGGGGAGAAGGGAGGGGATAGAAAAGGGATGAGAGAGAGGAAGTACAGGCTACACTTCAGGAGGCTGGAAGATGCTTGAAGCTATTTGGCCTGCTGTCCACAATTGACAATGACATTTAAATTTTTGTGGGTTGGGCAGCTCCGGCTAGAATACAGTTGAAATAATGAAAAAAAGTATATGAGAATTAGACGCAGAGAACTGAGCAAAACCATCATTATGTGCAGAAGACTGGAGGCCTCAGGACCAACCTCTGTTGCAAATGTTTGGGCAGACAGCATAGTTTGGGCCCCGTATATCCCTCACAGCCAGAGTAGCCAATGATGAGTGGGACATCCAGACAAAGGAAACTGTTGCAAGTCACAGGAAATTCTTTCCTCAGCAAATGATGGGATTACATCCAATTTGAGTTGTGGAAAACACAGTCAAGACAATTTTTCTTTCTCTGAGTATTCTGATATAATGAAAGGATAAGGATATGGGAGGGGATAAAGAGAAGGAGAAAACTTTATTAGAGACACAAACACTGTTGGATGACTAGACAGACAAGAAACAGAGGGTAACAGATTTCCAGAGATGAGTGCCTTGGGTACCAAAGGAAGAAAAAGCATAGCCTAGGAAGGAAAAGGAAATAAGAGGACAAGGAAGTGGGAGAAAATAAAAAGTGATAAAGAAGTTTGTGAAGAAAAAAAAAAAAGAATAGAAAAAAAAAATAAAAAGAGAAGGAAGGAAGTAGAAAAAGAGAAAGTAGAGGTTGGCTAATGTGTACTCCTATCCTTCCAGGGGTATATATTAGCACATTAAGAACCTGTCTTTTAATGTCTGATCTATCATTGCCTTCACTTTGTCTTCTTTCCTACTTTTTCCCACACCACAATAGAAAAAAAAAAAGGGCGGGGGGAGCTGACAGAAGATACTTCCAGGTTCCCCCTCATTTCCATGATAAGAAGGATGTACAACTTGATTTTCTTTCCCACCAAGATGGGGAAAAATGGGATTGCACAAAAGGTACTGTTATAAGAGAGCGTACAATGGGGTCAGCCTAAAGGAAATCAGGTTGCTGATAAGCAGAGACACCAAAAAAACCCAAAAAAACAAAAACAAAATCAAAGGTCTGTAAATGATGATTTAAAAAATTTCCCTGACCTAGCCTCATATATCAAGACTGTAAATAAAAGCTCAACACAGCTTTCCTAAGATGTGAGTCTGTTTCTACAATAAAATCCCTAGATTAATTGAACTCTGACTTCTCAAAATTTCCATTAAAAATGTGAAATCATCCCTTGAAAATTAAAATTAGCTATACCTTCAGTCATTTTTCGTTGTTTTTATATTTATGTTTTCCTGTGTTTTATAACCCCCTCTCTTTTTTCAATAATTAGGCATTTTAAAGTTTATCATGTAGAAATAAATGAATGCTTTTCTATATCATTTCTTAAAAGACAAGGAGTTTTCTTTGTTGTTTGATTGTTTTTGCTTTTGGCTCATTATTCACTGCATTCTTAAATTTTTTATCTTAAAAACACTCCTTTCAGGGCTTCACTGGTGGCGCAGTGGTTGAGAGTCTGCCTGCCAATGCAGGGGACATGGGTTCGTGCCCCGGTCCGGGAGGATCCCACATGCCGCAGAGCGGCTGGGCCCGTGAGCCATGGCCGCTGGGCCTGTGCGTCCGGAGCCTGTGCTCCGCAACGGGAGAGGCCACAGCAGTGAGAGGCCCCCCCCCAAAAAAAAAAACTGCTTTTAATATTTTTGCTTCATGAGAATGCTTTTTAGGTCTACCAGATTTTTTTTACCTATAAGATTATACATAATTACTGTAAAACACGTTTACAAATGACTAAATGGCAAGGCAAATATTTACATACACACTTGCAGACAGGTATATGTTCAATATTTACCTTAAACATAAATTTTGTCAGACTTTATGTTAAGAGGATGGTTACTAAATGTCAAAATCTGGTTCTATGGTTTTATAGTCTTAGAATATAACTGACAAGGATTGCTGTCTAGAAGTGATAAGTGAACAAAATAAGCTGCAGATCAATAGCCATAGTTTGATCTCAGTGAATTTTAAAAAAATAAATGTATGTATTAGATTATGATTTTTTTCATTTTTAAAATAAAAAGCAAGTTTCACATTTGCTATTAAATAATAAAAGTATTATTTTGTTTTAAATTAAAAACTGTTAATTATGGGTTATTCTGCTAAAATAAAACTGGTAAATAAGTGGTTAAAAAAAGCAATATACAAGCAGTTTTCATCAACGGCTCAGCATCAAGAATGGATATAGTTTCCAAGGATCAGCCAGGGCTCTCTCTGATTTAGAGGCTGTTGTTTGATCAATGGCTGATATGATAAAGTGGAGAGCTTGTTGATTAAGCTTACGGATAAAGCTGTATTAACTAAAACTTTGGGAGCCATGACTAACATCCAAACCAGACTGTCAGAAGTGAGCAATGGCCAAGGGTGGGATGTGAGTGTACTTGGGAGTGAAGAATGAATCTCTGAAGACTGCAAGGGTCAGACAAAAGTACTTCAGTGCCTCCGGCTTCAGTGTGAATCAGACGCCAGAAGAATGTCTGGAATAAATGGGGTTGCTTCAAGAAATGTGGGTACTGCTCAGGCGTTTTAAGTGTTAAGAGAAGACAAGATTATAAAAACAGGAACATTCGGGGCTTGCTTTATTGAACATCATCAGGGAGAATATATGTATTTACTGAATATGATGGACAGTGTCAGGCCATGCGCTACAGCAGCAAGTAAAGCAGACATCATTAGTGTCTTCACTGGGTATAGAATCAGGCTAGTTTATATTCTAGCTACTTTCTTTACATCCAGGCCTCCTCTCTCTTGGTATGTAGTTTGACTGTTCTTAAAGGCCTTGCTATTCAGAGTGTGGTCCAGGAAGCAGCAGCAACAGACTATCATGGAGCTGACTAGAAGTGCAGAATCTGAGGCCCCATCCCAGACCCACTGAATTAGAATCTGCTTTTTGAACAGGGTTCCCCAGGTGGTTCATGTGGACATTCAAATATGAGAAGCACAGGTCTAGGTTCTATCTGCCTCCCCCACCCCAACCCTATTAAGGAGAAAAGGCTCCCTACTTATTTTGCAGTCTCCTCACCTTTGGTTTTGCCTAAAATGGATAACCAGGAGAACTGAAAGAGATAGGAGAAGCTAAGCAGACATTCATAATGAAGAGACAGATAAGCAGAGCTGGGAAAGGCAAAGAGAAAGATTCAGGCAGGGTGAGTCTGTGGGTGAAGTTTAGGGAAATGTAGAGACAGGAAAGAGAAATGGAGGGCAGTTGCAAATACAGAGAGAGTTGGGAAAAGTCTTGCTGTGCAAAGTTAAATGGGTCTCCAATCGCCATTTCTTAAGTGACCCCATAAAAGATTTAAACTTCTTCACTGTCTTTAGGTGTCATTACTGGTGATTCTTTTACACAAAACTGGATGAGAGGGGGCCACTAGGGACCCTGACTTTAGATGAGTTACATATGTGTGGGCTTTTCTTATCTTTTTTAGGCAACATGGTAGCGAAGGCAAGAAGAATTCAAGACAACTCCTACAATCTACGAAAATGCAGTGACCATTCTATACCATTCCCAAAAAGGATTTTTTTTCATTATTTCACAATGTTTTTGTTGACTTTCATTCATCTTTGCACTGAATTATTTAATAAATGCTAAATTAGAGCTAGATCCCCAAGTGGCTGTAATTTAGCAGTTTATAAGAGAGGAAAAAACAAGACAGATCCTGAAATCTAGGTTTAGCTCTGTATTCCTGACTAGCGTGAATGAGAATAAATTAAAATAACCTCCAACTTGTGGAACTAAATTATCAATAAGAATATTTCAGCCTTGGTTTTTAGTTAAGTGAATTGCTTGAACATCAGCAGCCATTATTCTTTCTGTGCACATAACAGAGTATTTATTTTGGAGCCTAAATGAGTAAAGGTGATAGTGGAAAAGGGAATTTATAAACCACTTGGTAGAGCACAATAACTCCAACCCTTGTGACTGCTGTGTAAAACGTGTGCACACCAAAAAAATATATACAACCAAAAAAATCTGTCATGAAGAGTCTTTGAAGGTTATTGGAGATGAAGTGATAGCTCTCCTTGGAAAACAACTCTTGTAACACTTATTTTTATTTATTTATTTATTTATTTTTGCGGTACGCGGGCCTCTCACTGTCGTGGCCTGTCCCGTTGCGGAGCACAGGCTCCGGATGCGCAGGCCCAGCGGCCATGGCTCACGGGCCCAGCCGCTCCGCGGCATGTGGGATCTTCCCAGACCGGACACGAACCCATGTCCCCTGCGTCAGCAGGCGGACTCTCAACCACTGCGCCACCAGGGAAGCCCAACATTTATTTTTGAAATAATTTTCAGATCAGGGAAAAAAAAAAAATCAGAGAGAAACCCTTCCTGGCTCTTTTGCTCTTTTTGGTGCTTGTCTGATTTGAACTCAAGACTGGGGACTCTTATAACAAAAATAAAGGATTTTGCTTTCATTTAAGCATAGCCTTCGATGTTGTATTACCTACATGTAGTGACACATGTTCTTGCTTGACTTAGATATATTACCATATATATCGCTTCAGAACAATTTCAAAGACGCTCACAAGACACTTTCTCTCCAAGGTGGTACTTAATTAGCCCATGGGAAAAGGTCTATAAAACACATACACACGAATACTGGATGGTGAAAAAAGTGCTAAACTTCATGAAAATATGGTATGAGTACTCAATTTTTATGAGTTATTATCATTAATTGCTGGTGTGGCTATTGCCGAAGTTCTCCAGATTTAAAAAGAGTGAGAAAAAGGGAGGTTACTGATCCAAATATGCTTTCCAAAGACCTTATCAAGGCTATAATATTTCAAGTGTTTCGCAGGCTTCAACACAAACATGGCGAAAGCAAAAAACTGTGTTGGGTTGATTGCTGCTCTCTAAGCTCACTGTTTAAACCTAGGTGACATGGACAGTGTGTCTCTCAGTAGACTTTTACATCCTCAGGCCATGCTGTCAGTGTGTTTTCTGGCTTGGGGTGTCAGAATACGAACTCTAGTTATAGTTAATATGCTAATCCTGGGTACTGATGTCCAATCCTTCAGCTACCAAATGCACTGTAGAAATTGGCCAAAAGTCAAGGCTGGGGAGGCAAGGGAAAGTAAAATGTTGAGAAATACAAGATCCTGTCCCTCTTTTGCTTAAATGTTTTCTATGGCTCTTGGGATTAAGGTCAAAGTCTTTAGGATGACCTGGCAGCTCCCTAGTTCTCACTGCACCACCCTTCCCTTGGCTTACTGGTCTTCAGCTGTACTGGCTTTCTTCTACCACAGGGTCTCTGCCCAGATCACTGCAACTTGCCCCTGACGCTAACTCTTTCTTTCCATCCTTCAATCATAGTGTGAATGTCCATTCCTCAGGAGAAGTCCACCTTCCATATTCAGACTAGTCGTCTGTTTCCTCTGTTATGTGACCCAATGGGACCCTAAACGTTTCCACGATAACGTATACCACAATTGCAGTTATACTGCTATAGGCTCATTTTTTTTAACTGCCTATTCTCCTGGGCTTTAAGCTCTGTCTAGCTCAATAAATATTTGTTAACTGAATGAATGAATAAAATGGAGAATATATATGAGTCAGATAATCCCATTAGCCGCCTTAATACTTTACCCATACTTTCTCTAAGAGCCCCTTTTACCAATATTGCAATTTCTTGTTTCTAACTCTGTCTCACCCATCTAATCATGTGACCTTCAGGCAAAGGGTCTTTGTCTACCTCCATGCATAGCTCAAGGCCTGACACATATAAAGTAGCTTAAAGATAAACTGCTTGCAGAAGAAAGGGAGGGAGACATGGAGACAGAAGACAAATGACAAGAAGAAAGGAGAAAAGGTAGGGATGTGAGAGATAAACAATAATGGGTAGAGTTCCTAAGGACTCAAAAGATGGTCATAATCTAGGTAATTTTTAGTAAGTCCTTAAAGTAAGTTAGATGAAATACAAACACAGAGAAAATTCATGATTAAAACCTTCCTTTGGAAGAAGAAAAGGCTTATGCAACCCCTTTGGAGTACATGCCAAACAAATGTGGCATGCTGACAACATATTATAAATAATACAGATGAAAAAATTGCTTTTATAAAGGCAAACAGAAGGCTAAAATTCCTGCTGATCATAATCAAACTATTAATAATTTTGATTTCAGGTTAAAATTTTCTGCAGGGAAGAACAGAGGACTTCCGAGGGCATTTTAAATCATTAAAAACCAATGTATTACCGCTCTTATTAATGATTCTTGGGAAATTTTATGATGTCACTTGCTTTGAACAATATGAGGACCAGCTGTAAGTGGTACAGAATGAAGACCAACCACTAACCGTTCACATGCAAAGCTCAGACTTGTTGAAGAGGACTTCTTAGGCAGCATCAGGTTGTTAGGCTAAATTATTGGCTGATTTTAATTGAAAGTGTGAAAAGACAATGCAATTTGCAAGATGGTATAAAGTCAGCCATCTAATTCTTAGCTGAAAGAACCTCATCTGAAGAGTTGTTATGATGCCAGAACTTTCAACTATATGTTGCAGATATTTCACTGTTAATATTCTGTATTTTTATGTGTTCAAAATGCATTTGGCTTTACTCAATAGATGGTCCCATCAGAAAGCCTTCAATTATCTAATATTTTATGCTTTTTATACACTAATTCATCCAAGACAACATATTTGTTCACTATCACCTTCTCATAAGAGATGTGTATTATTAACATGTCTCAAATCCTTGTTTTTTTTTAAATCCCAAGACACATACTTCTTATTTTTTTTTTTTTTGCGGTACGCAGGCCTCTCACTCCTGTGGCCTCTCCCGTTGCGGAGCACAGGCTCCAGACGCACAGGCCCAGCAGCCATGGCTCACGGGCCCAGCCGCTCCGCGGCATGTGGGATCCTCCCGGACTGGGGCACGAACCCGCATCCCCTGCATCGGCAGGCGGACCCTCAACCACTGCACCACCAGGGAAGCCCCCAAGACACATACTTTTGTTGACATTCATATACTTTCTGGAGGAAAAAAAGGAAAGCATGAAATCTCTTAGTAAGTGCTTCATTCACGTTCAAGAAAAGATGTTGGAGTATCTTGGTTTGACAGTCTCTTAGGTCAAGCCCAGTGAGTTTCTGATATAATTAGTCATATTTTTGCAAAAGCAAGCAAAAAGCCAACTAAACTCTGCATATAGCAGTGGATGATACCAGTGATGCTACCAATCATTGTGAAAGTGGTGACATTTGAGTCCTGGGTCATAGGAATGATACCTCACAGAGAAGCTGGTAACCATCAATCAAGCAAGATCCTCCCTTGCCCTCACACCAGTCTATGTCCAATCTAACTCTAATGTTGTGAATTTAATTTCCAAAATACATTTTGTATCCACCCATTTCCCATTCCCTAAGCTACTACAATGGTATCCTAACTCAGCTTCCCCTTATATTCTTGATCTCTTCAATCCATCCTCCACATGGCAGCCCAAGCGGTCTTTTAAAAACACAAATCTGATCACATGACCTTTCAGTGATTTTCCCTGCACTTAGGATAAAGTATTGATAAAACTCCTTATCCTTACCCTAAAATGTCTTGCCATTCTCTGCAAACTCACCTTGTATTATCTCCAGCAATCTTCTTTATATTTATTTTCGTTTTAAAATGTAAGGTTTATTAACAACCATGCACACATTTACACCGGTGTCCTCACCCATCCTGGGTCATTCGTCCACAGTAGATGTGGCACTTGTGTGAGGTCCACCTCCTGTTGGCTTTAAAGGTCAACAGAAGTAGTTCGGATGCTATTTTAAATGGGAGAAAGGGAGCCATTTGGAGGGTCTTGTTTAAGCTATGACCTCATCTGATTCACATTTTTGAAGAGTTTACCCTTGCTCTGTGTGGACAATGGAATGTAAGGGGGCCAAAATGGCAGCAGGCGAGAACCACTCAGATAGACAGTGAGGTCTTTAAAACCCAATGCCAAGCTCAGAACTAAAGGAAGAGAAATAGTTCGTTGCTGAATGAACAAATAAACAACAAAGAATTAAAAGAGCAGAACCAAAAAACAAGTCAAAACCAGGGGTGACTTATAGCCCATAGAAACTCACCCCGGGTCCATTTGTGACCCTTCCCATCAGAAATCAGGACCACTGACCACTCGTACTCTGGATGTTAGCCAGCCCTGTGCTCTCATTTCAGACAGAGTGTATTTTATGATTTATCTTCATCCTCCTACCTTCTGCAGAACTAAATCACCGAAACATTTTACTCAGGGGAGGACAGATGGTAAATGATCTCTCCAAACACCCCCTTTAAACTTCTTTTGATGAAAGCAAATTTCCAAAATCACGCATTTGACTGGGAACTACTGGTGGTAAACAAATACTCTGCTTCTGCCTGTGAGACCTCAGAGGTGACCCCTGTATCTGTCATCACTGAACAAAGGTTGTAATACACAAACAAGATCGCTATCCTCATTCTCACCTCCATTTCCAACTAACTTTAACCCACAAGACAGAAGTTGCTCAAGTTAAAATATGAGATTGCTGTGGTCTTTTAACTCGAGTCTTCACGCACCTTTTTCTTTTCTGAGGCTTACTTTTTCACTTGTGACATGCATGCTTCTCCTTGATTTGCAAATCTCCTTCCAGGGGCTGTCTAAATGGCAAGCTTCTTTGATCTACAGCCCAGTCAAAGGTAGGATCTGTATTTCCAACATCCAGCACGGGCTGCCTCCCTGTTGACATTAATCTTCTGCCTTTGCCAGGTCTAGACAATAGGGGTTGGAGAGTGTTAATCTAAAGATTCACCAGACACCAAGCCATAAATCTGCCCGAGGGTAGGTAGACTTGTGGCATTTTCTATTTGCTCCCCTAAGAAGACTCTAGACTCTGTTTGATCCGCCATTGCCTTTGCCCTGAAATATTGAATTACACACAATGTCGAAACTCAGTTCCTTCAGAGCATGTCACATGCAGCAAAGCTGAGAAGGAGAACAAAAGCACTTCAGGAAATGAGCCACAAAACCCAAGGGGAGACACTGAGAGATACGATATTTATATGTTTTGAGATGTTTTGTTTTCCAATAGAATAAAGCCTGGGGGGTATTTCTTATCTTATAGTTACATCTCTAATGAGCCAGGTTGAGATTCTTCTAGGTGCAGTATCCTTAGGTACTTCTTTAACAAAATCTACGTTAGGGTGAAAGTTCTCAATTAGAATCCAAATTAAAAGGTGTTTACAAGAGAATGCTACCAATAAGATGGATATCTTCAGTACGTTTTCACAAAATCCAACTGTTAAACAGCAAACCTGAAACGTTCCCTGTATCCGTAATGATAGATTAGGCAATTGTGCCTGCAAAACCGAAGGCATCATTATATCTTGTCTGCAAGCACAACTGACAAATGATTTCATTAGCAAAGTGATTCCATATTTTTGTTTTGACGTTGGTTTCCCCCGAGATTAACTGCACTGTCAACGTGTGTGGCTGAAGACTTGAAGATCATTTTTCCTCTCTTTTTTTTTCATCAGAGAAATCTTGGACACACTAAATAAGTTACATCTCTTAACTGTATTTGTTTTGGCTTAAGAAAATCTCTTAGGATGCTGGTCCTAGCAACCAGTTAACAACTCGAGATAACTTCCAGTGCTAGCTTTGAATGGGCGATGCTCTGCATCATTTGAAGGAATTCCTTCTTGCACCTCTCCAGGTAAAGTTTGAGTTCTTTTATACTTTGGGGTTCTTCTACATGTTGCCCACACTTAAAAGACATACCCCAAGGGCGGGGGAGAGTCATGGATATATACACACTAACAAACGTAGTAAGGTAGATAGCTAGTGGGAAGCAGCCGCATGGCACAGGGATATTGGCTCGGTGCTTTGTGACAGCCTGGAGGGGTGGGATGGGGAGGGTGGGAGGGAGGGAGACGCGAGAGGGAAGAGATATGGGAACATGTGTTTATGTGTGACTGATTCACTTTGTTATAGAGCAGAGGCTGGCACACCATTGTCAAGCAATCATGGTGGCGCAGTGGTTGAGAGTCCGCCTGCCGATGCAGGGGACGCGGGTTCATGCCCCGGTCCGGGAAGATCCCACACGCCGCGGAGCGGCTGTGCTCCGCGGCGGGAGAGGCCGCAGCAGTGAGAGGCCCGCGTACCGCAAAAAAAAAAAAAAAAAAAAAAAGACATACCCCAGCATGTACAAAAAGAAATGACTCATTTCATGTGCCAAGGATGAGTTGGTAGTGTCTTCTGTCTTTAGGATTCTGGGGCTATATCCTTCCTTAACAGGAAAGAGTGCCAAGATCATCAAGGGCTTATGTAAAGTTTCATAGCAACACAAGTTACCTTTTCACAACCTGTCCCCTAGTGTGTTTCTAATGATAGACTTCATTTTGAACTGTCCACTTAGCCCCATCACTTCTGGAGTCTCTCCTTTTTCTTTGCTCATAAAAACAGTGCTCAAGAGAGCCTCGTACTCAGCCATAAAAAGGAATGAAACTGGGTCATTTGTAGAGACATGGATGGACCTAGAGACTCTTATACTGAGTGAAATAAGTCAGAAAGAGAAAAAGAAATATCGTATATTAACGTATATATGTGGACTCTAGAAAAATGGTACAGATGAACTGGTTTGCAAGGCAGAAATAGAGAAATAGAACAAACGTATGGAAACCAAGGGGAGAAAGCGGGGGGGTGGAGGTGGTGGGATGAATTGGGAGATCGGGATTGACATATATATACTAGTACGTATAAAATAGATAACTAATAAGAACGCACTGAATAAAAAAATAAAATTAAATTTAAAAAAAAGAGAGAGCCTCGTAACCTCAGGATTCAAGTCCTATAAGAAGTGGGTTGTAAATCCATGCACAGAACAGGACAGTATTTTGTAACCATACAAAAAAGATTTGGGTTGCAATTTTTACGACAGTGCACTTTGCTGATTAAAACTAGCTCAACATTCCACATTAAATACTCATGCAGATTTCAGCTCTTTTAAGAATTGGTAACCAAGGAACACAACTTAAGAAATAAACCTCGTATACAAAAATAACAAGGAAGGAAAAACAGTCACATGCGGTAAATACACATTTGTAGTCAGTACTCATGTAGTCAGTAAATCATGAAACAGATTAATCACCTAGAAACATACAAAACTGTCCTCTAAATTATTCTTCTAACATCCTGGCTCTCCATTGACTCATTACTAAATTATTTGCCACTGAATGAATTTTCTTGTCTTCAGACACTTTTCGAGCAGGAAGGAGTTGGCACTGATGAAATGCTTTCTGCAAGGAGAGAGGTTGTGTCTACACAACCCTGAATCAACTGGTTATAAAGCTGAAAAATTCTGTTGAACCACAGGGAAGTTTCCTCCTTTTGTAAGCCAGTGGTTAGCAGCCATTTATTTTGCAACACCCTCTTTCTTCAGGAATAAAATTCACAGATAACACACCAACATGTTATTTAAATAAATATGCCCCACTTGTAATATAAAGGGGAAAAAGCCACTTATTTTAATATGTTATGCATTTCAGTATTTGCATGTTTGGGCACTAAAAGTCATAAATAAAAGAGTCAGAAGATTTCATCTGTGCAGAGGAGCACAAAAGCTACAAATATTCCCAACCCTTGGAACAACCAGAACTGTACCCGTAGTTCCCACACAACCCCTAGAAGGAAGTGCTCTTATTGAAACCCACCTGTTTCTACAACACTAAATGATTGGTTTGATCACCTCTTTTTGATATTATCGGGGTTTTTTTCTAGTGAGATTTATTCTCATTCAACCATGCAACACATGACACAGGAACATTTCTGGTGCTGGGAATGTAACAGTGACCAAAGCAGACAGGTCTCATCTCATGGAGCTGACATTCTAGTGGAAGAGACAAACAACAGACGAAATAGATGTTATCATTTTCTTAAGCTAGTAATGTCACAGCCATCGAACAGAACTTAGAACCACAAACCTTAAGGTTTTTTCATCTCTGTCTCTAAGTGCAAATCTCTAAAAGCACAATGCCAATGAACAAAGCTTAGAAACTTGTCCCATTCCACGGCCTGTCACATGATGGTACCCACAGAGTACAACAGCACAAACCAAGGGAAAATAGAAAAATAGCCCAGTCCAAAGACATTCTGAGGTGTGTCTTTTAGGCAAGAGCTATAAGATTTTCTCTATTTCCCTTGAGCTGGGTCTCTGAAACTCCAAAAGACATCTCCCTGGTTACATCTGAGTCTGGAAAGCAGCCTGTTAGTGTCTAAAAATGGACAGTATCATTCTTAGGTTTCTGCATGAAACTCTATTTTTTGCTAGGGGGTGATGTATTTGAACTTCTCTGCATCTCACTGTGAAGTGGGGGCTGGAGGTGGTAGACACGCTCTCATCTATTCTGAATATGGGTGAGGAAGTTCTCTCTATTACATTTCACTAGGCTTAATACTCCCAAGAAAAATAAGGATAAATTATTCCCTCTGGGTTGTCCTTCAGTTAGCTTTGAATAAAAATCAGTTTGAATTTCTCTTATAAATCAGAGGGATAAAACAAACAAAAGACAAAGCACTCTAATATGTCAATAGCATGTTTCCTGCTAGCTGCAGACCTGTGATGAGATCTCATACTTGCTAAAGTTATCAATGATGTATATATATCATATATATATTCTGTATCACATTATTCTATACAGATGGTTTAGGTATTCAGGGTACAAATATTTTATTCTCTCTATTCCACCACTAGTTTACAAAAAAAAAAAATACCCTTCTTTGCCTTGATAAACTGAGGAGAATAGATAATTTCCATGATTGCTGGGCAATAGTTAAGATTAGTAACATAACTCAAGTTCTATATGTACAACGTGGGAAGAGCATAACAGGGTCACATGTGTGTGACATCAGGACACAACTTTTAGACGGAGCAGACTTCAGGAGAATCACTCAGTGTGTACATTAGAAAAATCTTTTTCTTTAGTTTTTAGACTCTACCATCCTCAACACAGGAGCTTTACTTTGGGTTAACTCTCCTCATGGTCATAAAATGGCTGCCACACAGTTCGAGGCTTCATATGTGGACAAAACTAGATATAGCAGAAAAGAGACTGCCTCTTCCTGAACTTGAGTGAAACAGAACTTTCTTCTGGAGAAGTTCTTCCTGAAAACTCCCCCAGCCAACCTCTCATTTTTTTATTGGCCAGAATTAGGTTTCATGCTCACACCTAAGATAATTGATTGGGAAGGGAAATTCTTGACTGATTCAGGATTCACCTTTTGGCTAGACAGAGGGATCTGTTTCTTGGAAGAATATCTGGAGGTGTGTGGGCGAGGGGAAGTTCTACTGAAAAGGAATAAGAGGTATTTTGTTGGTTTTTTTGGTGGGGGTGGGAGGAAAGGCAAACAATACTGTCTGTTACATAAGGCTTCTAGAAGCGATCAAGAAATTTCCACCATGTAAGTTTTCTTGCTTTAAGGATTTCTCAAGCACTCCCACACTCCGTACCTTCCCAAGAGTGCCCTTTATGCTTCTTGCCTCCACTGCGTTCTATCACAGCTTTGTTGCTGGCACAGAATGTTCTCTTTAATCTCCTCTCACTGGGACTTCCAAGCCAGGTCATGCAGGATGTTTAAAGTGCTAATTATTATTATTTATTAATTATTATTACTTAATTATAATTTAAATAAACTTGAAAGGCATCTTTTACTCAGTATTTACAAAGTGTCAGGCATGATGCTAAATGCTCCCTAGGCATGGACTTATTTAAACATCATTGTATTTCGGAGGAACGTACTGTTTTATCATTCTTCTGTGATAAAGAAACTGAGCCTCAGAGAGGCTAAGGAACTTGCTCAGTCTCACAGGTAAAAGTGGCAGAGTTGGTCCTTCATCCTGGACTTATGTGACTCCACAGTCCATGCCTAACCGCTTACCCATTGTTTGATATCTTCTTTCAGATTAGAAGCCATACTGAATGAGTTGATATAATCATTGATCGACTTCCATATTTGTAATTACTCACAGTTTCGGCCTTCCTAATAGCTCAGTGACTGTAAACATGATGATACCCCAATCTCAGAGTTCCTGAGAACTGGGCGTGGGCTGGGTCATTACCAGCATGGCTAAAGGTCACCAAATGAGTCAATCAGAGGAAGAGCTTAGAACTAAAAGCAGAGCCTTCTGACTCCTAGGCCATTGCCCTTCTCACGGATCAAGAAATTCCTTACCCAGGACACAAATCATTCTCCCATGAAGCTCAGGAGTCCTTAGCACCATCACCCAAGTAACCTCCTTATGGCTCCCTAGTAAATGTCAGCAAATGATGTTAACCTTGATAGAAAGAGGCAAAGGAAGAAGAACAAGGAAGAAGTGTTGTAGTTTTGGCAACGAAACAAGTCAGAGGATGTGGACAGGAACCACAGTCACAACAGGTACCTAAATGCCCCTTCCAAACTCTGGTTACAGAAGTCCTTCTTACACTTCCTGCTGCCTCAGTGAAGATAGTAGTAAAGTATTTGGTTTCACTTTGTCCACAGGACAAGATTGCTTCTGCCACATCACTTCCCCAACCACTTGAAAGAGCAGCCTAGTCTGTCAGCCCCAGAGAATGAGACAAAGTGATGCTGTGGTGCTGGGGAAATGAGAAAACCAAGCCAGCAGAGGGGAAGTGTACATGCCAACTGCTCTAAACATGGCCTCTAGACCAAGAACAGAAGTCTTAATTTCAGAGTGCTGAGGAAAGAGTATCCTCGCTGGTAGGTGAAATGCAACTTCTCTGTGGAAAACAGGAACTCACAAATCATTGCTTTCTCTTCTCAAGCATCTATTAGACCCTTTCCAAAGGTTCCTCAGCTTCAACATGGGATAATGCCACTGCATTCATCTAAAATCTAGGATCTGCAAATGGAGACTGGCAGGGTGGACCACAAGGTCTGTCATTCAGCGTAACACAAATGCACTCATCTTCCATCACTGGTTCAGACTCCAGGCAGCTTGCCCCTACGGCTGGGAAGTTAGAACAACACTTTGTCAACTGGTATGAGTACAGGGGTACAGACCTAATGAGCTGATGTTTCTTTGGACTTCTGTTTGAGGTATCCACATTGTTAGAGGATGGTACTTGTATGTCAGAGGATATTGGGTGCAGTTAAATCCAAGTATATAGGGATTGATTTTAGAAAACTCCCATAAATCATATGCTTTTGCCCTGTTCAAAGAGGGAGAGAATGTCTCCTCTTAAAACCGATTCTCCACACTTCTGCCAGCAATCGTTCATAAAATCCATCATTGCCACAGCTTAACTCACACTTCTTCAAAGAGATCTTGAGCCATTAATCTCAAGCAGCCTTCCAACATTTGTCTTTTCAGTGCCTCTCTCCAAATGACTTTCCCTTCCATTTGTTTCTGACCTATTTCCCTACAACAGAGTGTAAACTCCGTGAGAACTGGAACCTTATCTATTGTTCCAATTAAGATGAGTTTGCTCTGCTGTTCATGGAAAATCCAAACTAAAAGTGGCTCAAACTAGATAAGAACTCATTTTTCTTTCACGTAGAAGTTGTCCAGAAGTAAGCTGTCCAGGGCTGATAAGGTGGCTCCAAGACCCTCAAGGGGCTCAAGCTCTTTCAAACTTTTAAATGTGTTGCCTTCAATAGATTTTCACCTCAAGGTTCAGTCATGGCTTCTGTTTTCCAGCCAGCAGGAAGGAAGACTAGGTGAAAAGAAGCAAGGCCCTCCTTCCTTTGAATATACTTCTGCTTACATCTCATTGGCCTACACCAAGTCACATGGTCATATCTCCTGCAAGGGAGGCTGGGAAATGTAGTCTTTACTTCTGAACAGGCCCAGCCGGAAAAACAGGGATTTTATTACTAAAGAAGACGGGGCGGCGGGGGGGGGGGGGGGGGGGCGCTTCCCTGGTGGCGCAGTGGTTGAGAGTCCACCTGCCGATGCAGGGTACACAGGTTCATGCCCCGGCCCAGGAAGATCCCACATGCCACGGAGCGGCTGGGCTCGTGAGCCATGGCCGCTGAGCCTGCAGGCCCGGAGCCTGTGCTCCGCAATGGGAGAGGCCACAACAGTGAGAGGCCCGCGTACAGCAAAAAAAGAAAAAAAAAAGACGACAGGGAAAACTAATACCAGAGTGCAATTAGCAGTCTCAGACACGTCTGTCTTATTTTCTGCTCTATACCTAGAACCTGGCCAATGCTACCGTGAAAAGGCTCAAAAGCCATCTGTTGAATGAAAATGAGTGAATGAATTGCATTCCTTGGCTTATGCACTCAAAGACTTTCCACTGCTTGTAGAATGAAGACCCAAAACCTCAACAGGGCCTCCAAAGACTGGTATGATCTGAATCCTATACACCCCTCCAACCTTCCATTCTTCCACTGTTCCCTCTCTCTTTCGGCTCCAGCTGTGTTGACTTTCCTCAGTTCCTGGAACATTCCAGGCTCTCTCCAGGTCACTACACATGCCATTTCCTTTGCCTGAGATGCTGGTCCCCAATCTATTCATCTAGGTATGCCCTACTCTTATCTTGTTCCTTTTCTAATCCCAATTCCTAGAAAAGTACCCAGGATGCAGGAGATACTCAATAACTATCCCTTGATTGACTGAACTTAAGCATGCATTTCCTTCAGGGAGAGCTCTCTTACTCTCCAGATCAAGTTGGGGTCCCTAATATGCATTCCATAGTATTCTGAACTTTTCCTTTGTGATACTATGTACTCTTAAAATTATTTACTTGATTATTTAGAAGTATTTATTAAATATCTAACATCCATCTTGGATAAACATACTGGAGATCAAGGATTATGTCATTCTCATTCTCTGCTATATTGCCAGTGCCTAGAAAAGTATGTGGCACACAGCATGCTTCATAAACACTTGCTGACTATGGATGAATACCTAATTTTTGTAAGCTGCTATATGTATGTATGCTATATTTACATATAAGCTTCTGCTGAATCAATTAAAACAACTATTCCTCATTCTCATGGAACTAATGTTCTAAAAAAGACACGAGCATAAATGTACATTCAGGAAAAGACTACACAATAATACTGGATTCATACCCAGACTAAATTCATCCACTGTTGATGAGTGAAGCAACAGGGGCCGCACCTATTGTGTGTGCTTGAACTCATGTAAGTCACGTGGGCATATCACGGTCCTCCAAGGAGCCTTGAGAACTTAGTGCTTAGCTCGGTGTCTATGAAAGGGGCATGGGAGGCTTCAGAGAAGAGCATCTCAGGATTCCACATGAAAGGGAAAAAAAAGAATCTCTTCATACCGATAATAAGACGTGAGATTCAAGATGTCTGGCTTACTGGATTTGCTAAGGCTCCTGTCTGATCCCACCCTGGATGACTACGTATATCCCATCACTCACCAACTCCTCTTCAGAAGCTGTGATACATCTCAGCAACCATCCTCACGGGTGTACCTTCACTGACTGGGTCCACATATATGACAAATGTAACATGCTATGACACAGGCATTGTCAAAAGCAGTAGAGGGAAAATATTTCACCGTGTCTTCAATTAGCTACTTTCAAGAAGAACCTGTAAATTCCTGATTTATTAGGCAAGTCGACCTTACTTCACTGCCATTCCTGTAACAATAATTCTTTAAAACCCTCATGAAATTTAAATTATAATTGAGATGACTATTAGATGACTATTTAGAGGACTATAATTAATGAGCTATTTGGAAAAGCTTGGCATGACCCTGCCTTTGAAGGAAACAAAATGTCACCTGAATGGTAGATGCTTTCATTTTTTACATGAGCACATCCATTTGGCTTCTACTGAGGATTCAGTGACAGTGAATTCATGCCCTGCTCCAAATTTGCACACGTGTACATTTCATCTTAAAACAGAATCCCAGGGTCTGTACTTCATGATACTTTTCTCCTGGTAACTCATGAAGTTGTGGTCAGGATAACAGGAGCCACCTACCTCAAGAGCCCACTCACCTCTGCAAGGTAGATGATCTGCAAAAATGGCCTCCCACAATTATACCCATGCCGTTCCTCCCACCAACAGGTGGCGCACATTTCCCCTTTTCTTGAAGCTGGGGTGACCGCATGACTCCTTTTGGCCATAAAATGCAGCCAAATTGATGTTGTGTGACTTCTGAATGAGGCTATCATGGCTCTTCCAGCTCCAGGCAAACCCCCGCCCCTGGTCCCCCCACCGCCAGCACCACGCGGAGCAGAGATGAGCCATCCATGTGGAGTCCGGGCCAACTTGTGAGCAACTAGTGGTTATGATTATCTTAAGCCACAAAGTTGTGGGGTGGGTTGTTACATAGCCATAAATAACCAAAACCAACGAGGAAACTGAAGCACAAAGGGCCACCTTAGCTAGTCAAGTAGCAAAGCTTAGATTTGAACCCAGGCTACCCAACATCAGAAGCCACACCTTTAACCACTATTCTATGCTGACTGATGAGATATAAACAAAAGCAAAGCAGAATGAGGTGGCAGATCAAAGCCACAGTCTAAGAGGTACAAACAGAGTAAGGGAAAAAGGAAATAAAACCAAAAAACAGGCCAGGGAGCTGAGGTAATGGAGTCAAGAAAAGTATAGAGGAAACAGCATGGTTTTCAACACATATTTTTGCCCTTTAACCCCTGCCTGAGGCAGGACACATTTGCCTTGATCTTCATGCACATATTCTACCCCTTAGGAATCCCACAGGAAAGGCAGCAGTTAGGAGCTTCAACTTTGAGTTAACCCTCAACCCCCTACCTTTGTGCTCTGGTCACATCACTTAACAGCTCTGAGCCCTAGTCTATCCATCTGTAAAATGAACACAACAATTTGGTCTAATTCATAATTTGTTGTAAAGATTAATTCAAACAATATACTCATAGTTAAATCTCAATAAACGACAGTTGTTATTTTGATGGAAATCTACTCTAAAAGGTGCCCCAGAGATCTTCCTCCTCACATTTTTGGCCCTATAGTTTTTGGTTTGGTTTGGTTTCAAATCTGCCACATTCTATCTCCAAGTCCATGTGTAATGTCAGTCACCAGATGTAGGACCCCCCAACACCGCTGTAGGCAAATCCCTCCTTATTCACACACTGCTAAACTGACATACCTGTTTGGCCTATAGGTTCGGGAAGCTCTATTTTAAGGCCCCAATTGATGGCCAAATCTGAAATCCCCCTCTGCAACCCAGGATCTCATTTTGCATCACCTGTCATTTTAAACAGTAAATAAATTATCACCTGATCAAGAGAAAAGCTCCTTTCTCTTTCTTTCTTCTCTTGTCATCAATCTCTGTGGGTAGTCTTTTTTTTTCTTCTGGTTATGACATCTAGGCACTCTGCTCTCATGGCTTCTGATACAGTTTGCTCTCTCTTTGCTTATAATGCCCCGGTCCTCCCCCACTTTTCCCATTATCTCAAATTCCCCGACACTAGAGTGATACCGACAAGCCAACAACCCACTTGGCTGCCAGACCTCTTCCAAGCACTGATTAATTCGCCTGGTCCGAGAGCAACACGCCTTACCACCAGATGAAATTCCTTTCCCTCCCTTTTCATCTTCCAGGCAAGGTGCCTGCACCTTGGAGTGGTCGGGATGGATTGGTTTTTAGTTTAATGTATTCCAGCATGCATGAAGAAAGCATGAGGAGTCCAATTCCCTTGATGAATTTACCGATCCACTCCCCAAGAGCCTTCATTTGTGCTCCTAATTGCGCTCAGAAAGATTCGCCCACGATATGCGATGTTGGCTGCCACCGCATTCCACCTGGGGCACTGTCCCCTCCCTGAGCTTCCTCAGACTCAACATGGACCTCCACCCTCTGGCTAGGGTGTCTTGGAAACCATCCCTCACCTTAAGGTCCACCATGGGTTTTGCATCTTTGCCTTCTTCTTGTGATGTCGTAAGAAACTTGACTTTTAGAAAAAACACAGAACACACTCTTAGAAAACTTGGCCCAATCAAATGATAAGGCCTCAGATTTCCAGCAGGAAGCAACAATGCAAAGGCATAAAACACCAGTGGCTTCTACCAAAAATACTGGTAGCACTTCCAGAGGGTTTCCATAGAGACAAAAAGGACATTTCACTTGTGAAAGGAAAGGGAAACGAAGTCCACTGACGTTTGCTCACTTTCTGAAAACTTGAAAAACAACAGATGAAAAGACAAATCCAAAGACTCCTCACAAACGTATTTTCCTTAAACAGATGAGAGAAATAGAGGCCCAGATAGAACTGACCCAACCCTGCCACCTATTAGAGAGTTAACAGGGAGATCTGATGAAAGGGTCAAAAAAAAAAAAATACAAAGATATTTTTGTTTCAAAGCCTTTTTTCCATATTTTCATTACAAAGTGTACAATAATTACAGAGTAATTCTGGAGGAGTGGCTTTCTTTGTTCTCTGCTTATCAGATAAACAGATCAAAAACTGTGACTGTCTTTCTTTCTTTGGGATCTGATGTGTTGGAAATGGGAGGAGCAGTAAGGGAGAGTCAGGGAGAAACTAGGAATTGAGCGATGGAAAAGCCATAGCATCTGTCTAGTTCAAGACGACTGTATTACCAGCCACTTAATACTTGAGACACTCCCCTTGAGAGTATCCTCATGTTCACCTCATCTCTTTCTACTGGCCTCGCCATGTAAAATTTCCCCTCCGTCACAGGTAACATTTTAATGCCTTGGGGACACTGCTCATATTTCTGGAATTCCCCACGTCCTCCATTCCGACTACTTTCTCTACCACTCAAATCCTATTTGTCCTATGTAGCCAGTTCAAGTGCCTTCAGCAACTCCCTGAAGACTTCGGTCCATTCAGCTGCCATTTCTTCCTCCTTCATAGGAACCCCAGCCTCATCATCACAGCCATCACTCAATGAATGCTGGCTTCTGCTTTGCCCTTTGTGTTCTGTTATTCGGCAACCATATCATGCAGGGTATTTATGGTGTTAATTACTACCTATTTGTAGGTGGGGAGGTGGGTGTGAAGGATAACAAGAAATCAAACTTGTGCTCTTAATGAAATGTCTATTGGGATGTCATCATCATCACCATCATAAATTATTTAACCGCTACTGTTACCCCATGGCTAATACATTTATTGCCCACTGAAATCCATGTGCTCGCCCACACTTCCCTGTCCTCTGGCTTTAGAGGAAGTGATGGGACTAGTTCTGACAAATGGGCTGTGAACAGAGGTGGCAGGTCTCCGCTCCAACCTGAAGCATTTAAAAGCTGCGGAATGATGATCCCCTTTCCTCCAGCTCTTTCTCCTGTTCCTGGAAGCTGTGCGTTGAAGGGACAATGTCACAAGATTGGGGTCACCTAGATCACACCGAGCCAGTGAATGAACAGTAGTTGCTCTGAGGAGCCACCTGACTCATCACAAATTTTGTGTAAATAAGAAATAAACCGTTGTCAGATTGAGCACCTGAGTTTTGGGGGGATTTGTTGGTGCAGCATGGCCCATCCAAACCAGCGCATTGCTTAAGAGGGAGACGCTCTTATCAACCCCATTTTTCAATGAGAATCTGATGTACAGTGAAGTCACTCGCACATGGTGGGAACAGAACCATAATCCCTCACTTCCATGATCAGATCAAAATAAGAACATAATACCGAACAGGAACATTGTAAAGCTGACGACTGAGAGAAAACAACCATTTTTACTAACATGGAGACTAGATTTACTCTTAAGCAAAGTCTAAATGACAACCAAAAAACTCATGGTAGGATGGAAAATGGAATCTTTCATAGCTGGATACTTTGATTCATTGGGTTGCTCTTTCCCAATTTTTTCTTTAATTATTTAGCCATTTGCATGTATTTCATGCACATACTAAGTAAACTCTTTGTATTGTATTACCCTAGTAGAACTACTAATTTTTTTATCAGAGCATTTATTCATACATTAGCTTGGTTCAACACATATTTATTAATTGTCCGTTATATGCTGAGCATCCTGATGACCACGGTGGGTTTGGCAGTGAACAACACAGGCATGATCTCTACCTTCAAGGAGCACTTAGAGTCTAAGTGAGAAGAGGGAAAGGCATCAGATAAAGACATGAATGGGTGTATACTTGAAAACAGTGATCAATGCTCTAAAGGAACATGGTTTGATGGAACTATGTGACTACAGAAACTTACATGCATGGAACCAGCAAAGTGTTCTTGCGGATATGGAATCTGAGCTAAAGATCTAGGAAAAAAGTCAGAATTTAATATGGAGGGTGGGAAAAGAGGAGAACATTCTAGACCAAAGAAACAGCACAGATGAAGGCTCAATGCTAAGAAAGAACAGTGGGATGAATTGAGAGACGGTCAATGTATAGGTGATTAGAACATTTATGAAAAGATGATTGAAAGATGAGAATCAAAAGGTAAGCAAAGACCAAGTACTGGAAGGAATTTTAGGCTGGGCTGGGTCATTCCTCTACTTAGCAAGCACCCTGCTTGGCTTGGGGCATAGCGCTTGAGGAGAGGCCACTAACTGTTCTCTTAAAATCCTTTCTACCTTCTATCAATATAAGAACACTTGTTTTTTAGCTGTGCACAAAACAACCTGGAATAAAATCTACCATATCCTAGACCCGTTTATAACTAGTTATAACTGTGGCACTAACAGGCTTATGGGATATAGGCAAAAATGGTGTGCGTGCAACCTTTCGGAAGTTTCCTAAAGGGAAGCGGGGAGAGCCATTTGCGACTCCTTTCTGTTTACAGTTGGTTAGAACGTTGATGCAATGGCTGGAAGTGAGCAGCCATCTTCAACCATGAGATGTACATGGCGAAAAAAGTACACATGACAGAAAAAAAGGATGGAAGAAATCTTGTTCTCTGATGCCATATACCATCATGCTGTCCCTGGGTGGACTACCTCTACTTTCTTAAGTATGTAAAAGAAATTCACTTCAACCTTTTTTAAGCCATGGCTATTTGGGGATTTTTTTTGTTGTTGTTCCCACTGAAATGTAATCCAGGGCTGAATAGTAAACACACACTTATTAAATTCCTTTAAAATGTTATTGCACAATTTACAAAATTGGCATAATCATAATTTGAAGGTAAATGTTCCCTCAAGAAATCTAAGCAAGGAGCAAGGTAAATATACATTTGGAACAAAATCCTTGAAAGTAAAAACCATATTTTAAGAAGAAATGTTGCATGACAAGTTAAGAGACATCCATTTAAAAGAGAATCATGGGCTTCCCTGGTGGCAAAATGGTTGAGAGTCTGCCTGCCGATGCAGGGGACACAGGTTCGTGCCCCGGTCTGGGAAGATCCCACATGCCGCAGAGCAGATGGGCCCGTGAGCCATGGCCACTGGGCCTACGCGTCCGGAGCCTGTGCTCCGCAACGGGAGAGGCTGCAACAGTGAGAGGCCCACATACCGCAAAAAAAAAAAAAAAAAAAAGAGAGAATCACTTTTAAAAAGATACTCTTCAGGTTTGTTTTTCTTCACTTTGAGGGAGCACACAGCCTGGAAACTGCTGCTCAGAGACTTCTGCCTGGCTGGCACCTTCGTACCATTAGAGTCTAAAATACAAGTCTTTCCTGATCTCGCAATTTAAAATAACTTCCTTGGAAGACCTTCAATATGGCGGAGGAGTGAGACATGGAGATCACCTTCCTCCCCACAAATACATCACAAATACAACTACAGGTGGAACAACTCCGACAGAACACCTACTGAACACTGGCAGAAGACCTCAGACTTCCCAAAAGGCAAGAAACTCCCCACGTACCTAGGTAGGGCAAAAGGAAAAAGAAAAAACAGAGACAAAAGGATAGGGAAGGGACCTGCACCTCTGGGAGGGAGCTGTGAAGGAGGAAAAGTTTCCACACACTAGGAACCCCTTCACTGGTGGACACAGGGGGTGGTAGGGGGGAAGCTTCGGAACCATGGAGGAGAGCACAGGAACAAGGTGCAGAGGGCAAAGTGGAGAGATTCACTCACAGAGGATCAGTGCTGACCAACACTCACCAGGCCGAGAGGCTTGTCTGCTCACCTGCCAGGGCAGGTGGGGGCTGGGAGATGAGGCTCGGGCTTCAGAGGTCAGATCCCAGGGAGAGGACTGGGGTTGGCTGTGAGAACACAGCCTGAAGGAGGCTAGTGCACCACAGATAGCTGGGAGGGAGTCTGGGAAAAGATCTGGACCTACCTGAGAGGCAAGAGACCATTGTTTCGGGGTGTGGGAGGAGAGGGGATTCAGAGCACCACCTAAACGAGCTCCAGAGATGGGTGTGAGCCGCAGCTATCAGTGCAGGCCCCAGAGATGGGCATGAGATGCTAAGGCTGCTGCTGCCGCCACCAAGAAGCCTGTGTGCTTCTTGGGTGTGCTATCCACACCTCCCCTCCTGGGAGCCTGTGCAGCCTGCCACTGCCAGGGTCCCATGATCCAGGGACAACTTCCCTGGGAGAACACATGGCGCACCTCAGGCTGGTGCAATGTCACACCAGCCTCTGCCGCTGCAGGCTTGCCCCGCATTCCGTACCCCTCCCTCCTTCCAAGCTGAGTGAGCCAGAGTCCCCTAATGACCTGCTCCTTTAACCCCATCCTGTCTGGGCGGGAACAGACGTACTCAGGAGCATGAAAACCAAAATTCAAAAAGAGTCATGTACCAAAATGTTCATTGCAGCTCTATTTACAATACCCAGGACATGGAAACAACCTAAGTGCCCATCATCGGATGAATAGATAAAGAAGATGTGGCACATATATACAATGGAATATTACTCAGCCATAAAAAGAAATGAAATTGAGCTATTTGTAATGAGGTGGATAGACCTAGAGTCTGTCATACAGGGTGAAGTAAGTCAGAAAGAAAAAGACAAATACCGTATGCTAACACATATATATGGAATTTAAGAAAAAAAATATCATGAAGAACCTAGGAGTAAGACAGGAATAAAGACGCAGACCTACTGGAGAATGGACTTGAGGATATGGGGAGGGGTAAGGGTGAGCTGTGACAGGGCGAGAGAGAGTCATGGACATATACACACTAACAAACGTAGTAAGGTAGATAGCTAGTGGGAAGCAGCCGCATGGCACAGGGATATTGGCTCAGTGCTTTGTGACAGCCTGGAGGGGTGGGATAGGGAGGGTGGGAGGGAGGGAGACACAAGAGGGAAGACATATGGGAACATATGTATATGTATAACTGATTCACTTTGTTATAAAGCAGAAACTAACACACGATTGTAAAGCAATTATATCCCAAAAAAGATGTTAAAAAAAAAAAAAGAAATGAAGAAAACAACAGCAAAGATCAATAAAACTAAAAGCTGGTCCTTTGAGAAGATAAACAAAATGAATAAACCCTTAGACAAACTCATCAAGAAAAAAGGGAGAATACTCGAATTAACAGAATTTGAAATGAAAACAGAGAAGTAACAACTGACACTGCAGAAATACAAAGGATCATGAGAGATTACTACAAGCAACTCTATGCCAATAAAATGGACAACGTGGAAGAAATGGCCAAATTCTTAGAAAAGTACAAACTTCTGAGACTGAACCAGAGAAACAGAAAATAGAAACAGACCAGTCACAAGCACTGAAATTGAAACTGTGATTAAAAATCTTCCAACAAACAAAAGCCCAGGAGCAGATGGCTTCACAGGCGAATTCTATCAAACATTCAGAGAAGAGCTAACACCTATCCTTCTCAAACTCTTCCAAAATATAGCAGAGGAAGGAACACTCCCAAATTCGTTCTACGAGGCCAGCATCACCTTGATACAAAACCAGACAAAGATGACACAAAGAAAGAAAACTACAGGCCAATATCACTGATGAACACAGATGCAAAAATCCTCTACAAAATGTTAGCAAACATGGACTTCCCTGGTGGCACAGTGGTTGGGAGTCTGCCTGCTGATGTGGGGGACACGGGTTTGTGCCCTGGTCCGGGAGGATCCCACATGCCGCAGAGCGGCTGGGCCCGTGGAACATGGCCGCTGGGCCTGTGCATCCGAAGCCTGTGCTCCGCAGCAGGAGAGGCCGCAGCAGTGAGAGGCCCGTGTACCACAAAATATATATATATACATATATATATATATATATGTATATATATATATATATATTAGCAAACAGAATCCAACAGCACATTAAAAGAATCATACACCATGATCAAGTGGGGTTTATCCCATTAAGGCAAGGAGTCTTCAATATACGCAAATCAATCAATGTGATACACCATATTAACAAATTGAAGGAGAAAAATCATATGATCCTCTCAATAGATGCAGAGAAAGTTTTTGACAAAATTCAATACTCATTTATGGTAAAAAGCCTCCAGAAAGTAGGCATAGAGGGAACTTACCTCAACATCATAAAGGCCATATATGACAAACCCACAGCCAACATCATTCTCAATGGTGAAAAACTGAAACCATTTCCACAAAGATCAAGAACAAGACAAGGCTGCCCACTCTCACCACTATTATTCAACATAGTTTTCGAAGTTTTAGCCACAGAAATCAGAGAAAAAGAAATAAAAGGAATCCCAATCAGAAAAGAAGAAGTAAAGCCGTCACTGTTTGCAGATGACATGATACTATACATAGGGAATTCTAAAGATGCTACCAGAAAACTACTAGAGCTAATCATTGAATTTGGTAAAGTAGCAGGATACAAAATTAATGCACAGAAATCTACTGCATTCCTATCGCTAATGATGAAAAATCTGAAACAGATATTAAGGAAACACTCCCATTTACCATTGCAACAAAAAGAATAAAATACCTAGGAATAAACCTACCTAAGGAGACAAAACACCTGTATGCAGAAAAGTACAAGACACTGATGAAAATTAAGGATGATACAGACACACGGAGAGATATACCATGTTCTTGGATTGGAAGAGTCAACACTGTGAAAATGACTCTACTACCCAAAGCAACCTACAGATTCTATGCAATCCCTATCAAACTACCAATGGCACTTTTCGCAGAACTAGAACAAAAAATTTCACACTTTGTATGGAAACACAAAAGACCCCGAATAGCCAAAGAAATCTTAAGAAAAACAGAGCTGGAGGAATCAGGCTCTCGGACTTCAGACTATACTACAAAGCTACAGTCATCAAGACAGTATGGTACTGGCACAAAAAGAGAAATATAGATCAGAGGAACGGGATAGAAAGCCCAGAGCTAAACCCACGCACCTATGGTTACCTTATTTTTGATAAAGGAGGCAAAAATATACAATGGAGAAAAGACAGCCTCTTCAATAAGTGGTGCTGGGAAAACTGCACAGCTACATGTAAAAGTATGAAATTAGAACACTCCCTAACACCATACACAAAAATAAACTCAAAATGGATTGAAGACCTAAATGTAAGGCCAGACATTATAAAACTCTTAGAGGAAAACATAGGCAGAATACTTCATGACATAAATCACAGCAAGATCCTTTTTGACCCACCTCCTACAGAAATGGAAATAAAAACAAAAATAAACAAATGGGACCTAATGAAACTTAAAAGCTTTTGCACAGCAAAGAAACCTTAAACAAGAAGAAAAGACAATCCTCAGAATGGGAGAAAATATTTGCAAATGAAGCAACTGACAAAGGATTAATCTCCAAAATTTATAAGCAGCTCATGCAGCTCAATAACAAAAAAACAAACAACGCAATCCAAAAATGGGCAGAAGACCTAAATAGACATTTCACCAAAGGTAAACAGATAGCCAACAAACACATGAAAGAATGCTCAACATCATTAATCATTAGAGAAATGCAAATCAAAAGTACAATGAGTTCTCACCTCACATCTGTCAGAATGGCCATCATCAAAAAATCTAGAAACAATAAATGCTGTGGAGGGTGTGGAGAAAAGGGAACCCTCTTGCACTGTTGGTGGGAATGTAAATTGATACAGCCACTATGGAGAACAGTATGGAGGTTCCTTAAAAAACTAAAAATAGAACTGCCATACGACCCAGCAATCCCAGTACTGGGCATATACCCTGAGAAAACCATAATTCAAAAAGAGTCATGTACTACAATGTTCACTGCAGCTGTATTTACAATAGCCAGGACATGGAATCAACCTAAGCATCCACTAACAGATGAATGGATAAAGAAGCTGTGGTACATATATATAATGGAATATTACTCAGCCATAAAAGGAAATGAAATTGAGTTATTTGTAGTGAGGTGGATGGACTTAGAGTCTCTCAAAGAGAGTGAAGTAAGTCAAAAAGAGAAAAACAAATACCGTATGCTAACACATATATATGGAATCTAAAACAATAAAAAAAATTGGTTCTGAAGAACCTAGGGAAAGGAAAGGAATAAAGACACAGACGTAGAGAATGGACTTGAGGACACGGGGAGGGGGAAAGGTAAGCTGGGACGAAGTGAGAGAGTGGCATGGACTTATATACACCACCAAATGTAAAATAGATAGCTAGTGGGAAGCAGCCGCATAGCACAGGGATATCGGCTCCGTGCTTTATGACCACCTAGAAGGGTGGGATAGGGAGGGAGGGCGGAGGCTCAAGTGGGAGGGGATGTGGAGATACATGTATACATATAGCTGATTCACTTTTTTATACAGCAGCAACTAACACACCATTGTAAAGCAATTATACTCCAATAAAGATGTTAAAAAAAATTACCACTAGATTTTTCAGGCATGAACAGCACAGAGAATTTAAGGATTCAGCCTCTATGCAGAGCGTGAGCAGCACGCACACTACACACTTTCCTTACCTTCAGAGGAGGTACCCATGTTAAGCTGCTGAATGCAGCATGAGCAAAGGTCAAACTTTTCTTCCACGCTTCCAAAGAAATATCCAAGGCTGTGAAAGTCGGAAATGACTGCGGGCTAAACAAACAAACTTTATTTGAAGACCTCACTGGTCTTTGCCTTAACACTGCATCAATCAGTAAACCTAGGAGAAGAGGGAGGCTCAGTGAACATGGAATGGAACTCTGCAATCACAGAGGGGAATCAATTGGGATACAGAGAGGAAGCCTGTCCCCAGTGGTCACACAGCTGGAGACCACAGAGCTAGATCCCGAGCAGGCATCCTGCTGCTCAGCCTTCTCTCCACAGCATCACGGCACATGGGGGTGCCCCCACCCGCACTGCTTCCTTCTTTTCCACCGGGACCACCAGGACCACCCACTGTACAATACCAAGTTGTCCTCAGGAGTCCTGAAAACCAACGTGAGTGCAAAGTCATGCCATCTTCTGCCACCACTCTCCCCTGCCTTCATGTGAACCTGTGAGAAAGGCTCTATCCTGACATCTGCATGGGGATGAGAGGCATGGGACCAAGGGCCGTCACCATTAACTGGCAGGCTCTGTCGGGGAACGGAATAGCTTTGAGCTTTCCATGGCCTCCGTGCTTCCTTCGCTTAGCAAGCTCTGCCAGAGCAAGAGCAGAGAAAGGGAACGCCAGACCACTGTTCGTGCTATGCCCATTTTACAGAGCAAAAGCCAAGGAACCGAGGGACTGAAGCATTCCCAGGATTCAAACCCAGCTCTCCCGATTCCCAGGGTAGTGCTCTTCCCATTATGATACTCTGCTTCCAGAAAAATCTCAGTCTAAAATTATCTAGGAATACAGAAAAGTCCCCATGCTAACAGAATAAAACAGCTTCTTGTTATGGGTTGAATTGTGTCCACCCAAAAAAGATATGTTGAGGTCCTAACCCCTAGGACCCCAGAAAGTGATCTTTTTTGGAAATAGTGTCATTGCAGACATAATTAGTTAAGGTGAGGTCGCACTGGGGTAGGGTGGGCCCCTAATCCAGTATGACTGTTGTCCTCATAAGAAGGAAGCCGTGTGAACGGAGACACAAAGGGAGCCCGCCATGTGATGAGAAGGGTTACAGTCATTTATTTACAAGACAAGGATGCCAAAGATCGCAAGCAAACCACTAGATGCCAGGAAGAGACAGGGAGGGATTCTCCCCTTCCGAAGGAGCATGGCACTGTGGGCACTGGCCTCTAGAACTGTGAGAAAATAAATATCTGTCATTCTAAACCACCCAGTTTGTGGTGTGTTTTTATGACAGCCCTAGGAAATTAATACCACGCTCATTTAGACAATCCATAAACAAGGGAAAAGCATAAACAGTTTAGTGTCTGGAAGAAAGAGAGAAAAGCACCCTCCTGGGATCACGTGACCTCAGGCTACAACCCCAGTTTCCTGTGTGACCGTGGGCAAGTTACTTCTCTTCTCTTGGTCTCTCTTTAAGCAACAACAGAGATAATAGTAAGAGCGCCTTTGTAGTTTGATGTAAAGGTTAAATGAGGAAATGCATGTGAAAACACAAAGTACAGACAACACACAGCACAGAATAAGAACTCAAAAATATTATCACCACCAATATTAGTAATTTTTCAAGGCAGATTTAAACACAAGGAAAGAAAAAGCAGGAGAATAATTCACAGATTTAGAAGTCTCAGTGATCAACCTTCAGTTCACATATGTTACCACTTGCCCAATAAGGAAGCTATTAGACACATGTGACTATTCAAATTTAAATTGATAAAATGAAAAGAAAACTTTATTTTCTCAGGCACGCTAGCCACATTTCCAATGCTCAACGGCCACATGTGGTTTGTGGCTACCATGTTGGATGGTAAAGAGTAGAACATTTCTATTATTGCAGAGAGACCTGTTGGATATTCCCTCTTTTTTATTTTTTCCCTTTTGGCTGCACCGCACGGCATGCAGGATCTTAGTTCCCCGACCAGGGATCGAACCCGCACCCCCTGCAGTGGAAGCATGGAGTCTTAACCACTGGACCGCCAGGGAAGTCCTTATCTGTTGGACATCGAAGTCACCACCCTCTAAGGCATAAGGTACAGACTTTGCAGAGACAGAGGCCAGTATGTCAAGGGTGTGATATTTTCCTTTCAACTTATAAAGGATTTCCAATGCTGCATCAGTAAATGGACGTTTAAAAAAATCCTTTTATCATCAGTAAACATGAAAGTCAGTTCTTATCACAACTTGAAATAGAATGCACTGCTACCGAGGATTTTTCATCTACAGTTGGAGATGCTAGAAGTCATGAAATGGGGTGTGTATTAATCACATAAATACCAAGACATGAATAGCTTCCTCAGCAGTAACCATAGAAATGAAAAGGGCTTTGAATTTTAGAAACAAGAATTGGTACAAACACGTGTAAACCGAACCCCAAACTCACTCCAGATTAAGAGAGGCTATTCTGGTGTAACATGCTGACCACACAAATACATTTTTAAAGTTCAGCACCTGGGATGGATTAAAAGCCACATGGGGGATTGTAGCCAAAGCAAAGAAAACACAATACTAACTGATAGAAGAGAAATCAAAGTGACAATATAGTTTACAAGTCTCCGGTTAGACGTCACCTAAAATGCTTTGTTCGCTGTAATTGGCCTATCAAGAAGACACTATGCAACAAACAGTTCAAAAGACAACCCATGACGTCTCCAATCCTGATAGAATTTCTAGACAGAGCAAGAGTATAATAAGCAAATCATTCCTGTTTCAATCAAGATAGAGAAATCACAGTTCAACAAAAAGCAAATCAAAATAGAGAAATAAAGTTCAGTTTCCTACTAATCAGAGATGACACTGAAAAGGACAATTGAACTCTTGGATGAAAGCCTAAAACTCTAAAGAAATCACTTAATTCCAAGCATAAATGGGCAATAGGGTCTTGGTGCTGTTGAGAAGAGGTGTGGATAAAACAGAGACTAGGTCCCTCTGAGTCCTTTTCATCCAGGGAAAGGCCTGACCAAGAGGTGTAAGAAGGTACAGACATCCACTGGAAGTAACCCCAGTGGGGTATTCAGGCAAGCCTAGTGGCCTCTTATTGTCTGGCCATGCCTCATCCCACCACCATCCAATGAGTTCCTAGGACAGACAGAGGGGACCAGCCACGGGTTACCTGCCACAGTCACCCTGTCGAGACTTGCCTTGACTCAGGAAATGATCACATCCCTTCAGGCATCCCATCAACTTTTGTGGACCCTGGGTTATCTTCATTCTATCTCATAAATGTCAGTGTGCGAGGTGGGAGGGTGTGCAGAGCAGGCCCATGAAATATCTTCCTGACACCACTGTCCTATAGTCCTCTCCCTGAAAAGGAAAAAAAAGATTAATGAAAGACATGATGATCCACACAAAGGAAGAGGTCAGAGAAAGAACACCAAAAGAAAGAGCCTTTCTTAAGGAGGAAGAGTCCTTTCCATACGGATTCACCATGGCCCCTCTGACAGCTCGAAGAGAAACTGCAGTGATCTCCACCTCATGGCAACAACCCACTGGAGTCTCCACATTCCTTTCCTATGACTGCCACCTGGAGAGGTGCGCTCATCTCCTTTCCTGGGAGGGTTTCTGCACATGGCAAGGTGGCCTCAAGTGAAAGGCAGGCTATTGGTCGAGAGACACGGAGTGCAGCTCTAGGATGTTTATGAGGTCAGATTGTTAACTGGTCCTATCACACTCCTGCTGTTTGCACTGTTAAGAAACACAAGCAATCTGTCACATGATTTCTTTCTGGACACCCCCTCTCTACATAAAATGAGCTTACTCCTCTACCTGAGCAAGAGATTCTAGCTTGTTCAACCAGTTAGAAAACATATGCTTTAAGGTGGTCAAAAAGTACAGTCTTCAAGTTATAAGATAAATACATACCAGGGATGCCAAGTACAACGTGATAACTACAGCTAACACTGCTGTATGGTATATATGAACGTTGTTAAGAGAGTAGATCCTAAGAAATCTCATCACAAAGGGAGATTTTTCTTTCCTATTTTTCTTCTCTTTTTTTTTTTTAACTATATCTCTATGAGAAGATGGATGTTAGCTAACCGTCCATCCATCCATGTTGTGGTCATCATTTCAAAATATATGTAAAATCAAACCATCACGCTATACGCCTTAAACTTATACAAGTGATCTACATTGATTATTTCTCAATAAAAGTAGAAAAATAATAATAAATATTTGAGGGCTTCCCTGGTGGTGCAGTGGTTAGGAGTCCACCTGCCGATGCAGGGGACACGGGTTCGTGCCCCGGTCTGGGAGGATCCCGCATGCCGCGGAGCGGCTGGGCTCGTGAGCCACGGCCGCTGAGCCTGCACGTCCGGAGCCTGTGCTCCGCAACGGGAGAGGCCGCAACAGTGAGAGGCCCGCGTACCACAAAAAATAAATAAATAAATATTTGATTAATTTTTTTTCTTTTTTTAAATTTTTGAGTATAGTTGCTTTACAATGTTGCGTTAGTTTCTGCTGTACAGCAAAGTGAATCATTTATACGTATACATATATCCCTTCTTGTTCAGATTTCCTGATTAATTTTTTAAAAGATGGCGCATGCACATTGCAAGATAATAACCAAGAGAATAAATAAATTCTATTATGAAGGTTAAGGTTGATAAAAGACAATGGTATCAGAAAATGAATGCAAATTTATTAAAACGCCTTAGTAGAAATTCTGAGAACACGAAGTAGCCCAATAACCCATCAGAGCAACAGAGGTTGTTACTTTTAATGATGCATTGGTGATAACATAAACAATAGGTAACAGACTAGCTTAAAAGAGGTCTCCATTTTAAATCAGCCTGGGCCCCTTTCTCAGAACCTCAGAAGCCACTTCTGGAGGGTCTTGAACCCCAGGTGTATTCCTTCTCTTTTGCCAATGTCTACACAGCCCAATGCCTTCCTGATCCCCCTGAAAGGATAGCCAAATGAGAAGACCTGGAGATTATGTTTTGCTACTCTTAACCCTAATCTGCCTACATGTTGTAAAGGACAGTGCATACACCCACCCTTTGTTCAGCTGTGATCCACATGAAGGACAAAATTAGTGGGTAGTAAATCCAAGGATAAGCACAACTCACCAGCAATACTAACAAGATAATCCTAAAAATAGCTAAAATGACTGTGTGCTTACTAGGTGCCTTGGCACTGTTCGAAGCGATTTACATGTAACTCAGTTAATACTCACAACAACCCTACGAAGTAGGTACTATTTTCATCTCCATGTGACACATAAAGAAGCCAAGGCATGGGAAGATTAAGTAACTTGCCCACGGTCACATATCCAAGCAGAAAGCTTCGAGGGACTCTGCTCTTGGCTACTAACTCTGCTACTTCTTGAGAGACAGAAATGTAACTGCATCCTTTTATCTCCCTCTTCATAAAACACAACCAAAGGCAAAGAAAGTGAGAGTTAGCATTAGAGAACTTTAAATTCACACGAAAATACTTTTAAACAGGAAGTTGTCTTCAGATATTGGTACAGAGAAGCATAGATCAGTATCAAATGACCTGAGACAACACTTATAACTCTCTATCCTAGCTCTGTGGTCAAGTTCACTGGAAGGTACAGAGCAGAAGTCACCAGTGAGAACTTGTGGGCAAGTCTTGAATACATGTTCTGCTCAGCCCATATATTTTTAAGTTTTTAAAAAATGTTCTGTCAAAATGTAAAGGTTGAAAATTTTTACATAAACATTCAGGTTTTCGATTTTTCTATGAGAAGCAGGTTTCTCAATACTCCCTCATGCAATACTGGCAAGAGTTAAAATGTAGGCTTGTCCTTTAAATGAAGCATATGACCTAGGTTGCCATACTCCTCACCATTCCCTATTGTCTTATACATCACAACTTCTCTCCTTTACATTTCCTATTAGGACCTCATAAAGCATTTGAGCATGTGGGCCCTGAATTAGAGGAAAGAAGTTATACAGGAAAGAATTCTGAACCAAGAGGTGAAATTAAAGGATGTGAGTTCTAACTGTGGAACTAGTAATACTATATTACTACCCATATACTCATTTTTAAAATGTGAGGCCAGGCTAGATACTAAGATTGCATAGGTTTTAGACAGAAGAGTGAAGGAGGTTTTTTTGCTTTGTTTTGTTTTGTTTTATCACGGTAGTGAGAAACGAGCTTGTCACTGTTTCAAAGGCTGCCTAGGAAAGCTCCTTCTGTACATGGCATAGCAAAGAAAAGAACTGGCCTGGGCCAGTTAGATGAGATATTTGCCACCTTCAGGGCAGAAGAGGCAGTTCCTAACATTACTTCTCACTGGTGTATTTAGTGTACTCTTCAGATAAGAGACAATAACTCACATTTTATAATGTTGTAAGCTTCTTAATTTCACTTTGGCATTCATAGGAGAATGGCTTTTTAATGCTTATTTACTCATGCATATATGTACAAATTCATTAATTCATTCAATAAATGTGGATGAAGCTCCGGGCACTGTTCCAGACACTACGATATAAAACTCCAAGGTAAAATAGTGGGTAAATGGGGAACTAAAGCTTAATTTCCCAGATGGCTGCCATTGTGGGGAGGGTCATGTGTAGTACCTGAAGGTAACAGGTAGTCAGCCTTGGATGACTGGTGTAACCATGCCCTGGGCTACAACCCAACTTCTCAGGGAAATTACCAATGCTTCACAAAATACTGGGAGTGACCAACTTTTTATGGAAAAGAAGAGTCAGAACTTCCTGTTAAGATCAAACATAAGGCAAAATCTGGAAGGTGGAGTGAATTCAGGAAGCAGACAGAGAAAAGCAGAAGCACTAACACTACAAAATCATGGGGAAGCCTTAGAGCTTCCTTAAGTTGTAGAAGATTCAGCTTAAACATGATCTCACCAGAACACACAGCAGGAGCTCTCTAATGGTTTAGTGATGATGCCATTTGCTACACAGGATGAAAGGATGTCTGGAGTGTGCAGCTTATATTCTGACTCCAATCTCACAATCCCAAACTGCCCAAGGCAAGGTCTTTCATCCAACTGGGCATAAGAGAGACATGTGCTTCATGCTCAGTCTCATTCCACACCCAGGAGGGCGTTTGCTTCCATCCCACTTCAAGGGGTCCCTTTGAATCTACAGTAGCTCTGGGAGAACTGTGAGAGGTATGCACATGGGACCTGAGATGGAAGCCTTGTCACTTGGCCAAGTGTTGCTCCTGCTGGGTAGTCACTACTAAGAGTACCTTTGTGTCAAGACTGGCCTGTTAATCAGCCAGAGCTCTTGCCAGAGGCCATGTGAAGTTACTGATTTTGTGGGAGTGAGCAGTGTGTTAATATACATTGTTATCCAGTGCTTTTTCGCCAGGGCCCTTTCACCAAGCACTTCCTAAACAGATCCGAGATGCCACCAAATCCCTTCCTCCCAGAGTCACAGGCTTTAGGCTCCTTTCTCTGTGCTTTTCTTCCCATAGATTATCACTTAACGTCACACCACCCCCCAAATCCTATTTTCTTTGTTTGGCCCACCTGGAAACCTTCACTGCCCCATTTAAAGCAGAATCTAAATTCAGCAAGGAAAAATTTGGTTGCCATTCCCTTGAGGACAAGAAGGGTTTGGTCTTTAAAATAGAATTCTTTAATTTCAGTTCACAGAAGTGAGAAGAAATACTTACTTGCCATCCTTCAGGAAGACACCTCATTCTCAGATGGGCTAACTCACCTCTTCCAACGTAGCACCAACAACAATAGATTTTCCATATTAAAACAGGTTGGACTTTTTACCTATGATTACATTTGTACTGTGTATGTAACCTCACCCTCTAGATAAGCTAATTGATAGAAAATTTTTACCTTTTTCCAAATCCTTTATTTTGTTAGAGCCAACAAAAACTTTTTTTACAGACTAACCTGAGTTCACAGGCCAGGGAGCAATCACAGGAGTAAAGCAATACCTTGAATTCAGATCCACCTGAATCCCAGTTCAGACCTCACCTTAGACACTTAAGATTATGGTGTCCTTGGGCAAGTTACTTAACTTCTATAAGCCTGCAATTTCTAATCTAGAGAATGAGAGTAATAAAGCCTCCCTACTCTGCATGGCTCTAGAATACTTCAGAGCTAATATATGGACAAGCACTGAGCACAGTACCTGGCACAGAGCAGAGGCAGGGCACGTAAATAAAAGTAACGTCTCAGCACAGAAGAGACAGCAATTAAAACAAGGAAAGATGGCTCTCACTTAGTGTATCAATATTTAACAGAACACCCAGAGAAAGACAGAAGCTTCAACTGTTGGCATAAATTATATTTAAAAGATAATTTTGAGGTGGAGGAGTTAAGACCAAAGAAATATATCAAAAAATTCACAAAGAACTACATAAACAAAGAGATATTCCATGTTCATGGATAGGAAGACTCAGTACTGTCAAGATGTCAGTTCTTCCCACTGATCTGCAGATTCAATGCAACCCCTGTTAAAATCCCAGCAAGTTATTTTATGGATATCAACAGATGAATTCTAAAGTTTATACGGAGAGGCAAAAGACACAGACTGGCTAACGCCATATTGAAGGAGAAGAACAAAGTTGGAGAACTAACACCACCTGATTTCAAGGCTTACTATAAAACTACTGTAATCAAAAACAGTTTGGTACTGTCAAAGAAGAAATAAACAGATCAATGGAACAGAATAGAGAGCCCAGAAATAGACTTCCTTAAATATAGTCAAGTGATTTCTGACAAAGGAGAACAGAAAATACAATGGGGCAAAGACAGTCTTTTCAACAAATGGTGCTGGAACAACTGGACAGCCACATGCAAAGCAATAAATCTAGACACTGATCTTATACCCTTTACAAATATTATGTCAAAATAGGTCACAAACCTAAATGTAAAATGCAAAACTATAAAACTCCTTGAAGACAACATAAAGGAAAATGCAGATGACCTTGGGTAAGGTGATGAACTTAAATATGACTTCTTAGATACACCATCAATGGCATAATGCATAAAAGAAATACTTGATAAGCTGGACTTCACAAAAATTAAAAACTATTGCTCTGCAAAAGACAATGCCAAGAGAATAAGAAAACAAGCCACAGAAAGGGAGAAAATATTTCTAAGACACATTTGATAAAGTAGTACTACCCAAAATATACAAAGAACTCCAAAAACTCAACAACAGGAAAACAAACAACCCAATTAAAAAATGGCCGAAGACCCTATTAAACACCTCACCAAAGAAGATATGAAGATGGCAAGATGGCAAATGAGCATATGAAAGGATGCTCCACATCGTACGTCATCAGGGAAATGCAAATTAAAATAACAACTACACATTGATTAAAATGGTCAAAATCCAAAACACCAATATCACTAAGTGCTGGTGAGGATGTGAAGCAACAAGAACTCTCAGTTGTTGCTGATGAAAAAGAAAAATACTACAGCCACTTTGGAAGACACTGTGGGGGTTTCTTACAAAACTAAACACACCCTTAGCATACAATCTATCAATTGTGCTCCTTGGTATTTATTCAAAGGAGTTGAAAACTTACGTTCTCATGAAAACCTGCACACAAATATTCAATTTGTTCATAAATGTCAAAACTTGGAAGCAACCAATGTGGCCTTTGATACCTAACAGGATAAAGTGTGACATATCCAGACAATACGATATCACTCAGTGCTATAAAGAAATGAGCTATGAAGAGACATGGAGAAGCCTTAAAAAGCGTAGTACTAACAGAAAGACTACAATCTGGAAAGCTATGTCGTGTATGATTCTAACTGTATCGCATTCTGGAAAAGGCAAAACTATGGGGACAGAAAAAAGATGAGTGGTTGTTGGGACGTGTAGGGCTGGGGGATGAAGAGACAGAGCACAGAAGTTTCTAGGGCAGTGAAAATTCTCTCCATGACACAATGATGGCTCCATGCCATTATACATTTCCCCAACACCAAAAGTCAACTGTAATGTAAACCATGGGCTTGGGTGATTACAGTGTGTCAGCGGAGGCCCATCAGCTGCGACAAATATACGCTCTGGTGGGGATGTTGGTTAATAGGGGAGGTAAAGCCTGTGGCTAAGTGTGTAAACTGGCTATCTCTGTACCTTCCTCTCAACTTGACTGTGAAACTAAGCTATTTGAAAAAAAACTGTCTTAATAAAAATTCAGTTACTGAATAGCATTGATTCATTCTGCCAAGCTATATTGAGTCACAACTTTCAGACGAGGGCTAAGCACGGCGGGGGGTGGGGGAGGTATGTGTAATGGTGAAAAAAGATTTAATTAGTGTCTGTTGTCACGGAGCAACCAGGAGATAAACAAGTGACAGTATTACTTATTTATTTATTTATTTTTTGCTGTACGCGGGCCTCTCACTGCTGTGCCTTCTCCCGTTGCGGAGCACAGGCTCTGGACACGCAGGCTCAGCGGCCATGGCTCACGGGCCCAGCCGCTCCATGGCATGTGGGATCTTCCCGGACCAGGGCACGAACCCATGTCCCCTGCATCAGCAGGCGGACTCTCAACCACTGCGCCACCAGGGAAGCCCTACAAGTGACAGTATTAACTTGTGGCTGTGCTCAGGAAAGTAGAGGATGTTCCAGAAGTGTATGCCTAGCAAAGCCCCCTTGGGGGAAAGCAGCTTTCCCAAGGATAGGGCCATCTCAGCGGGGATCCACAATGCAAGGAAAAGCCAGCAGGTGAAGAAGGTGGGTAACAGCAGGTACAAATATTTGGAGGTGAAAGCAAATGAGCCTTTTCAAAGAACAGAAGGAAGTCGGGAAAGTCATACAATGCTAGGAGCCACCAGGTGTAGTGGGGGACTCAGCTCAGTCTAGGCCTGGGTGACACAGTAGGGAAGGGGCGGGTCTTAGAAGAGGGGATTTGATCCCAACTACACTGGAAAGCTATCAGGGAGACTTTCAGACCCAAAAGACTTTCTCTTTGGGTAGTGGGACTATGGAAGATATTTTCCCCCTGAACTTTTAGATTTTTAAAAATCTCTAAAATGAGCAAGTACTAGTTATGCAATTTTAACAAGAGTTTTTAAACAACTCATTTTAAAAAGAAACAAATACACCAAACCCTTCATCAAAGAGCCCTTTTTGGAGAGGAGGTCAGTGATCTATACCTTGTTAACATCACTAAGAAAGCAAACTCACAAATTAGAAGCAGGAAAGAGGTAAACACAGTATCTCTGGCTGAGCGCATCAGTCAAGAGATAGCGCTCAGATAGAGGCAGACCAGGCTCTAGGCCCTTCACCGTGAAGTCCTCAGAGATTACTACCTTGAAGATGTCAGAGAAACAAGCTGGAAGGAAACTTAGAGACACGCTAAGTGGTTTTCAAACATTTTTACGAAAAAGCCTTTTTATTTTTTCTTCTTCAAATGAAATTTTCAACATAAAATAAGTAAAAGATTACTTGCAGGTTGAACACGATGGGAAATGTGGTAAGGAAACCCAAACCATGATGGCTTGATCTCCTTTATTTCCTAAGTTTAGTTCTTCCCCCAGGGGCTCCACAGAACAGTTTGAAATTTACTGACCTAGGGCTTCCCTGGTGGCGCAGTGGCTGAGAGGCCACCTGCCCATGCAGGGGACACGGGTTCGTGCCCTGGTCCGGGAATATCCCACATGCCGTGGAGCGGCTGGGCCCATGAGCCATGGCCGCTGAGCCTGAGTGTTCGGAGCCTGTGCTCCGCAACGGGAGAGTCCACAGCAGTGAGAGGCCTGCGTACCGCAAAAAAAAAAAAAAAAAAAAAAAAAAAAAAAAAATTTACTGACCTAGGTTTACTATGGAAGAAACTGCAGTCCACAGAGGGGAAGTCAAAGTTTTTAGCACAGGAAAGTACTGATACAAGGTTATGGGTTAGTGCAGAGCAGGGGCAAGAACCCAGGCTCATGTTCTGCATTCACTCTGGCTTTCTTCACCCCAAAAATGGATTTAAAAACTAATTGCCAGAAATTACGGTGTTCATATGGAAGAAGAGGAGTGTAGCCAGAGCAGAGCCTCTTCTTATGACCTCCCCGCCGCCGCCTCACCTCCCAGGACCCCATCCAGTCTGCAGAAGTCCCACTGCACCCTGCAAAGGAGCTCCCGGGGAGTGCTGTATATTAGTTTGCATTCCAACTCGTAGAAAAACAACAACAACAAAAGGGCATCTTACTGGCTCACTTAAAAGGGAAGGCTAAGGTCAGCTGTTCCTGGCATGGCTGGATCTCAAAAGGATTCTTTCTCACCATCTCCTGGCTCAGCTTACCTCTGAATTGCTTCTTATTGAAGGCAGATTCTCTTCACCAACATGGCCACAGACAACTCTGAGTTTAAATTGCTTGACATCTTAGACCCTGAAGACAAGGGCAACTCTTGCACTACAGTTCCAGCAAAAGTCTTCAGAAAGGCTTTGATCTGCCTGAACCAATCACTGCGATCAGGGCAAGTGTGATCTTTTGATTGGTCCAGACTGAGTCTTGAGCCATTAAAGTAGAATCATCCCCATCTGGGGCTTAGTGGGCGGGGGAAGACTGGGAATTTGAGATCAGTGGTTCCTCAATGGAAACTTGGCCTGCTGTTCTCTAGAAAAGGGGCAGGAGTGCTTGGCCAACAAATCAAGACATAACCTTGACATTGCATGTCTATACCAGGTCATTTCTTTTTTTTTTTTTTTCATTTTTCTAATAGCTTTATTAGGAAAAAAAGCATTAAAATCCAGCTTAATGAACAGAAGACTAGGAAGGCAGCAGGCAGCCCACTCTCATCTCTCTCTTCCTCTGGCCTCTTGGGAGTCCACCAGAAGAAAATGCTTCCATCTTCAAGACTGGGGTGATTAACCTACACCAGGTCATTTCTGACTTGCTGAAAGTGGGACTATTTATGTGAAAGGGCACCTCAGAGACATACTTGATGCTACTTCTCTATTCACTCATGTAAACAGTCAAACACTGCTTACAATCCTAACTGAATCAGGCCTCTACTAGAACTGAAGTGAAATCAGCTGAATTAAAAGATTTCTACATTTTACTTGCAGTCAGAAGGGTCCCAAACTACTTCTGAAAATGCAAACCCTGAGCCTAATACTGGCATTTATTCCTTGTCTCTACTACAGGTACCTATAGAAAAAAAAGAGTATCTGAATGCAGATTTATTATATTCACCTTTAGGATAAATAAAAGCATTTAAAAGTTCTAAACATATGAACTTTTTAGCACAAAATTTAAAGGATTTTTACAAAGACCACAGTGGAAAAAGCTGAGTGTGTGTATATATAATTGTAATAGAATTAATGTATATAGAGTATATAATATATATTGTATACATAATTAGAATTAATGGTTAATTTTTTAAAGGAATATTATCTTTTCAGAGCACAGAAAAATACTTAGCATCTGCCTTTGCCTTCCCTCGACTACAGGCATTGAGAATAAGGCCAAATGCATATTTCAGAGCTTAGACATTTCAGCTTTTCTACTCCTTGGGTTTCCAAAATAGCTCTCAAATTTCTTCAAAGGTTTATTCACAAAACACAGCTAAAATGTAATGAGAAAAGGCTGAAAGAAAAGCTCTAACCCAGAGACATCAGGTGGTTTTTGAGAAGCACTTGAATGACAAAGCTGAAATCAACATCTGTTAGCACCTTTCATCAAGCCCCCTGGAAAATGCACTGAATACATTTAACTCTTGGCATCCAACAAGGGATTCTCCAGGTCCAGCAAGTATTAGAGGCTCTAAACAAAGCCATGGAGTGGCTCTGATGGGACAAAAGCAAAACAAAATGAGCCAAAATGAAACACGTCTCTTCTCTTTGCTTGTCCTGCCCTGAAGGGAAAGACGACGAAATGCACATGGGCTAAATCTCCGCACAAGTGAACCATGGGTAAGAGCCTCAGGTCAATCCAGGACAGGAGAATGACATCTGTTAGTGTTTGGGGATGGTAACATTCCCCAGGGACCTTTAGAAACAATGCCAGCTTTGAAAGAGTGCTGGTCACTTTCCCCTTCCCCCCACCTATAAACAGTATCCTTCAAACTCTGGTAATAAGAACCAAACCTCATGCCACACGTCACATGGCAACATAGCCATTCCATGACTTTGCTATGGAGAGTCCATTTTTTTGACTAAAAAAGTTTCTCTACCAAGTCAGTAGAAGACAACAGTTTGAAAAACACATGTGGTGTGTAAATTCAGGTATTGGAGGGCCTGAGGCTTTAAAATTACATTTTTCCATACCCAGTTTGGCAGAATCTTTATTCTTACTTGGATTACTTCTTCTATAAAGAGCAATCTAAGTAATCCAAAAGCATGTCAATATGTTTCTATTATCCATAGTAAAACACACATCTGTGAGTACCGCCGTAGGGAGAATACAGTCTGGGAGAACACTGTAGAACACTTAGGAGATGTGTACCTTGACCTCAAATCCTCTAAGTCTTGCTCATTTAGCTTGCATTTTTTGAGGGTCTAATATATGTCATACGCTGGAAGTATAAAGATGAGCCAAAGTTCACCGGCAGGTAAGTCAGGGAGATAAACACATAAAGAAATGATTACAATCCATGTGCCTATTGAAAGCAGGGAACCAACAAAGAAAGGGAGGTTTAACTTAGCCAGGCAAAGGGGGTATTAGGGAAGGGTCACTGGGTAGGTAACCTTTGACCCTTGAGAGTTAAGTAAGAACTTACCAGGTGGAAAGAAGTGTTGAGTGGAGGAGACAGAACAAAGAGTGGGGAGTATATTCCAGACTAGAGAAAACAAGTGACTTCACCTCAAATCCCAACAGTAATTGACTGGGAGTGGCCGATCCAACTGTGGCAATGGAAAAGACGATGAAGCCATATGGCCGATATTACTGAAGTCCCACTCTATTTCCTCATCCGTTCCATCCACCCCTGAGTTCACCTGTGGCCTCAGTGGACATTTCTGTTACATGCTGACAGCATCCCATTTCAACCACCTGCAGCATTCTGCTTCTCTGAGGATTTTCTCTGACTCTTTGGGAGCCCAAAAGCAAGGCAACCTGAAAGTATTGAAGATTTCATGCCCCCAGAGACAACCTTTATCCAATGAGAAATGGAAGTCAGTGGAAAAATATACAAGTTCCCTATCCCTTGGTAACACAATTCTGAGGTACATGGTAAATCATCCTCAGTGATATGCCAATGGGACTGAGCCCAATTGTCCACATTAAGGTACCCTTTATTCTCTCTCTCCTGACACATTTTCCTCACTCCCTCATTTCAGCTTCCTAGGATCACCATTCAAACATTATGCATTAGTTATCTATTGCTGCGTAACAAACTGTCCCCAAATTCAGCAGCTTGAGACAATAAATACCTATTACCTCTTGTAGTTTCCACAGATCAGGAAATTAGGGAAAGCTCAGCTCTGTGGTTCTGGCGCAGGGCCTCTCATGAGGTTGCAGTCAAGTGAAGGCATGACTGGAGCTGGAGGGTCCACTTCCAAGGTGGTTCACTCAGATCACTAGCAAGTTGCTACTGCCTATTAGCAGGAGGCCTCACCACATGGACTTCACCACAGTGTTGCTTGAGGGTCCTCACAACATGGCAGATGGCTGCCCTCCCAGGAAATTATTCAAAAGAGAGCAAGGGAGTAGTCACAACATCTTTTATGACTCAGCCTCAGAAGTCCCACACTGTCACTTCCGCTCTATTCTATGGTTCAAATAGATCAGCTGTATGCAATATGGGACGGAATCACACAAGGGCATGGATACACAAGGGAGGCTAGGATCATTGAGAGACATTTTGGAGACTGGCTATCATACTTAGAGTTTAACAGCCAAGTCTCTCCTGTTCCATTAGTGATGTCTGCCTTGAATGGGAGATCGGAGGGCTGTCATGCATTCATGCATGTATGCTGGGACCCTAAAATACCTGGATTTAATCTCCAAAACTTTCAGAGATTCAGTAGATTCTGACCAAGGTCTGAAAACACCCTCCCATTTTGGATGTAATTGTTCCAAAATTAAGCCAACCTTTAATTTTCCTACTTCCTTTTGGGATTCACGTTGCTGAGCAGATCTGAGACAATAGCTTTCCACCTCATCTAGAAACATTTTCAGATCTTTCTGTTGTTTATGACAATGCTAGACTATTTCAGTCACCAGTACAAGTTCAGAATTCTAGAGACATTGTTCCTTCTAATTTGTAATTTATATGCATTCCTTAGCAAAAACCAGTTACTAGGAAAAAGCAACAGAAAATATAAATTATCCTTCAAGATTACCATATTCATATCCACATGGGAATTACATAGCATAAATCAGATCTAAACAAACAAGTTCTGCCCCCAGATTCCTTAAAATGTATAAATGACATCAGATAATTCAGCTTGCAGATGACAGTTCAAAGCCTCCCTCTTTGTCCTCTTGTGACAAACCTAAGATAAATATGTCCAAAGTAGAATAACCGTCAAATGGCTGAAGAGGTTCACTAAGAGGAAGAGGTATGCTTGATGGATGTTTCAACTTCTCCCTTAAAAACTTATCAATCCAGGGCTTCCCTGGTGGTGTAGTGGTTGAGAGTCCGCCTGCCGATGCAGGGGACACGGGTTCGTGCCCCGGTCCGGGAAGATCCCACATGCTGCGGAGTGGCTGGGCCCATGAGCCATGGCTGCTGAGCCTGCGTGTCCGGAGCCTGTGCTCCGCAACGGGAGAGGCCACAACAGTGAGAGGACCGCATACCGCAAAAAAAAAACACAACAACTTATCAATCCATAAAATGAACAATATTCTTAGATTGTGCCCATGGAATATTTAAATTGCAATCCAATTTCATAATTTCATTTTCTCAGGGGTATGGCCTTGGTTATACCCAAGATCATATGAGCATGTAAGACTTACCTTAGCAAACACAGAGAAAAATATAAATATTTATGTATATGAACACCTAAAAACTAAAAACTCAAACTTTAAATTTCTTATGTGCCCCTTCTTCTTAAGGATGCACTTTGTTATTTCTCATTACAATTAAAAGTATTCCAGCAGGATATTATCTACTTGTAATATATTCTTGTGCATCCAAGGGGCTGGGACTGAAATATTAGCGTTAAAATGCTAGAATAAAATCTGAGCATTAAATAAACAAAGATATTGACCTGGAAAGGAACGGACCGGACCAAGAAGAAACACAAAGGAACAGTTCACGTTTAAAGTCATCTTCATTGCCACAAGGCTCAACTCTTAGCTGATTATCATCTTTTCTTATGACACTAGGTAGAAGAGTCTGAGTTTTTTCTTTTTCAAGGAAACACCAATCTCTTTTTAACTGTTCTCCAACTTAAGGAAAAAAAAAAACAACTTAAACTCTGAGAGTAGGCTTTATTTAGGATGCCGAGGAGACAGATTTTAATTTAATCACAGTGAAATCGCACCACCTAAAATAATTACCAGTACCTAGCCAACAAACTATTATCTGTTGAAGATAATCAGTACAGAGAGCCAGGCTGGACAGGGAAGGATGTAACAAAAGCCTTTGTACTGTTTTTGATCAAGAGCAGAATCATCAGGCTGAGGTTATTCGGCCTTAATTTCCCTTTCTCTCTTTCTCTGCCAACTCAAACTCAAGGTAAAACGACCAAAACAACTTGGATGTATCGATGGATGAATTCCATCTCCATATATTGTCTGTGAAGAAATCTGTTTTGTTTACCTAGTTTATAACAGTGAGATGTGATGATTACACTTTAATATATGTTTGCTATGTTGCAAAATAGTTTGGCTCTCTTAAAAATATAAGTTAAAAACTACCGACTCTGCTGAGTCACTCATCCTGAGAGCATTAATTGAGAACAGCTGGGGTATGCCTTTATCTTTTTCTTTTAATAACAGCTTTATTGAGGTATAATTCACATCCCATAAAATTGATCCTTTCAAAACATACAACTCAGTGTTTTTAGTATATTCACAAAGTTGTGCAATCATCACCACTGTCTAATTCCAAAACATTTTCATCACCTCCAGAAGAATCCCCATACCCATTAAAAAGTCACTCCTCACCATCTCCTCCACCCAGCCCTGCCTGCACTAATCTACTTTATGTCTCCATAAATTTGACTACAGCCAATTCATATAAACGGAGTACGACAATATGTGGCCTTCTGTGATGGACTTCTTCCATCACATCCACGTTGTAGCATATAGTGGTATTCACTTTTTTATGGCTGAATAATATTCCATTGTATACATATATCAGATTCTGTTTATCCATTCATTAACTGATAGACATTTGGCTTGTTTCAACTTTTGGCTATTATGAATGATGTCGTTATGAACATTCATATAAACATTTTTGTGTGGACATGTTTTCAATTCTCTAGGGTATATATTCATTACCTAAGGTTGGAATTTCTGGACCCTATGTTGAATTTTTGAGGCTCTGCCAACCTTTCTTCCAAGTGGCTACACCATTTGCCATACTTACCAGCAAGAAATTTCCAGTTTCTTGGAAACATTTGTTATTGTTTGTTTGATTATAGACATTCTAGTGGATGTGAAATGATATCTCATTGTGGTTTTGATTTGCACTTTTCCCTACTGACTAATGATATTAAGCATGTTTTCATGGGCTTATTGACTATTTGTATATTCTTATGAGAAAGCTCTATTCAAATCCTTTATTCATTTTTAAAATTAGGTTTTATTGTTGAGCTGTAAGAATTCTTCATATATTCTGGATACTAGATTCTTATTAGATACATAAGAAATATATATTCTATTACCTGAATTGTATTTTTACTTGACTGATGGTGTCTTCTGAAGCACAAACGTTTTAAATTCTAATGTCAGACTTATCTATACTTTCTATTTTTGCTTTTGTTGTCATTTCCAAGAAACCATGCCTAATCAAAAGTCACAAGGATTTAGTTTAAGTTCTTACATTTAGGGATATGATGCATTCTGAGTTACTTTTTTGTATATGATGGTGAGGGTGGGGATACAGTTCATTCTATTGCATGTGGACATCCCGTTGTCCCAGTAGCAGTTGTTGAAAAGTCTGTGCTTTCCCTATTGAATTGTCTTAGCACTCTTGCCCAAAATCATTTAAATCAATTAAAATAAATTTCACGGTTTATTTCTGGACTTTTAGTTTTATCCCATTGATCTGTATGTCTATCCTTATGCCAGTACCACCTTGTCTCGATTACTATAGATTTTTAAGTAAGATTTGAAATCAGGAAGTGTGAATTCTCCAGCTTTGTTCTGCTTTTGCAAGCTTGCTTTTTCTATTCTGGTCCCTTGCTTTTCCACATGAATTTCAAGAACAGCTTGTCCATTTTTGCAAAGAAAGGCAGGTTGGATTTTGAAAGAGATAGTGTTAAATCTATAGATTAACTGAGGAAGTTTTGTCATCTTAACAGTATTAATTTTCCAGTCCATGGACATGGGGTATCTTTCCTTTTTTAGGTATTATTTAGCTTCAGTCAATGACATTTTTTAGTTTTCAGTGTACAAGTCTCACACTCATTTTGTTAAATTTATTCCTAAGTATTTTACTCTTTTTGATGCTATTGTAAATGGAATTGCTTTCATAATTTCATTTTCAATTTAGTCATTGCTAAAATAGGGAAATGCAATTGATTTTATATGCTGATCTTGTGTCCTGCAACTTGCTGAACTTATTTATTAAATCTAATCAATTTTTTTGTGTGGATTCCTAAGGATTTTCTACAGAGAATTTCTGTGGTCTTCTAGATTCCCAGGAATATGGCAGAGACTTTCAAAACCCCCTATGGGTCTCCCATTCCTCAATGTTTCAAGTTTGTTGGTCAACCTCTTGTTAGCACTAACCGGTAATGGTACCTCAGGTCACTGTAAACAATCACCACTGATTATTTCCAACAAATACCCTGGGGAAAATGCTGTTTGTACAGAATAAGTTTTGAATCAAGTTACATAATAACAAGCTCTGAGAATGGAGTTTTTCGGAAAGCTTCCAGACCAGCTAAACACTGGAAATTTTCTGGGGATTGGGCGTTAGGGGTGCTCCAAACCCATTTTCCCCCCTCTGGTGGCTGGTAGGCTGTGGTGTCTATAGCTATCACTGTGCAAGGCTGCTGCTTGTCAAGCCTACCAGAGCTGAAGGGTGGAATTACAGCAAACTTAAAATGCCGTAAATCTTGCTGTTCTTACCAAGAGTCAGCCATTTTTCTTGAATAAACCCTCCCCAAGTTGTTGCAAGCCTTTAGTTAATTTTGAGAGTTCCAAAGTTGATTTTGACAGTTTTTGCCAGTGTTCTCATTTCTTTCATCGAGGAGTGAATTTTTGGAGGTCTTTATTCCACAATTCCGGAAGATGGCCCAATACCTTTTTTTCTGAAATTCCTACTCTAGAATTCTGAAAACAGTGATCAAGGATAAGATTTGAGCCAGTTTCCTTGGCAAATGTATCTAGTAGGAAGTGAGCATGTGGAGTAGTTCTCAATTCCAAAAAATAACAAAGAAAAATGTATGTGCCAGTTAACCAAAAGTTTTAGAAATCTTTTTTCAGTGACATAGCACACTCTTTGTACATATAAGCTTCATTTCCCTTTGCTAGCTATTAACTCAGAACCAAGCAGAGTTGGCAATCATATCTTCACTATACCAAACATTCATGTCCATACTATATATCCTCATGGTACTTGCTAGGGAGAACGAGGAGGGGAGATTCCCTATTTTTGTTACTTTTGCCCAAAGGATGTCTCAACTACTATGCTACCAAAATGAGGCATGTTGTGGCAGATACTAGAGATGAGGCAAAGTGCTGAGAAAATTAAATTCTTTCAGACTCTTGCCCTATAAAACTTAACCCTTTAGTGTGACAGCAGCATCTCAGGGACTTTCCCCAAATTCACTGGAAGGGAAACAAAAAAAATCCCACTGGCGATAACAATACATACATTGTTGCAGTCTAGAATTACATAGGGGTAAATCTTTTCAAAATATTTTTTTACAACAGCACTTGATATCCAACTTTGGAGGTTATGTAGAATTTAAACATCTGTGGAAAGTGCTGTAAGAAACAGCAACATTTCAATACAATTATTTTATCTCATAACGTGTTACATAGCCACTGATGACCTCAGGGAATCCACCCTTATCACTTCCAAAATTAGTTAGTGATGTTAGCAGAGAGAGGGTAGAAGAAAGTGTTCCCCTTCAGATAACTCCAAAGAGTGGCACTTGCTGCTTCTATTATTTATAGCCCAGGCACCCAACCCAACAGCTGCTTCAGTGTAACGGGAGTAAAGTAAGATTCTCAGCTTAGATATGGACAAGCTTTGAGACAGAATATAGAAGTACTATGTTCCTTTTTTGATTCAGCTAATTGCTGAATGATGTTTTAAAAAGCACCTGAGATGGTACAAACCTGCTATTTACATTAAAATCAGTCCCAAGCTGCAGACAAGAATTTTGACTGTAGAATCCAGCAGGAGTGCCCAGATACCAAAGTTGAGCAAAATGAAAACACCCTAATTGCTGCATGTCTTTTAAGTCCCAATACCAAAGGATAGGAAAACCTTCTCCCCTTCCTATAAGAAGAATCAAATTCAAAGACCAGAGCAAGGATAATTTTCCTACATGCTGTTAAAATCCAAACTAGAAATTTCAATTTGAAGAGTCTGAAAGTTCCTTGCTCTCATTTTTTCTGAACCAACATTTTAGATGGTTGGTTTGTGATCTTGCAGAAAACCTTGCTTCAAGATAAGCACTTTCATCTTTCAAATGGCTTTGGGGCATCTCTCTCAGTGCCAGAAACAGTCATCCATTGCACAAATGAGGCTAAATGATGACATTACTTGGCCTTCCTTTTACAAACATCCTTCCTATCCACGACCAAGCAGTGAATGTTTCAATGGCATCTGAGATCTACAGATTGTCTCTGTAAATCTCCCCACACGAGGAGATCAATAGATGTTTTCAGAAGTCAAAGAGTTCCCCTAGGGCTTCCCTGGTGGCACAGTAGTTGAGAGTCCACCTGCCAATGCAGGGGATGTGGGTACGTGCCCCGGTCTGGGTAGATCCCACATGCCACAGAGCAGCTGGGCCCGTGAGCCATGGCCGCTGAGCCTGCGCTTCCGGAGCCTATGCTCCGCAACGGGAGAGGCCACAACAGTGAGAGGCCCGCATACCGCAAAAAAAAAAAAAAAAAAAAAGAGTTCCCCTAGATAGTAATAAGCTGAACACACTGGGGGGGGGGGGATGGGGGGGCACAGGGGGGGAGTATTGGAGGATTCCACTTCTGTGATGAGTGTCTTATTATGTTCCCTTTGCCTGTTTTCCTACCCTAAATCCTGAGAGAAGACAATCTTTATCCAAAACAGGCAAGGCAGTCCTTAGCCAATGTGACCCTGAACAAATCATGTAAGCCTTACTGGCTTCAATCTCCTTATATACAAATGCGAATAATAACAGTACCTACCCCCATGAGTTATACTGAAGCAAAAGACTATACAAAATGACTATCCCAGTGCCTGGCTCTCTCAGTCACTGTTTAACAGATGGTAGCTCTGATGATGACAAGGATTAGATTGATGATAGTGGTGATTAATGACTGGTAAGGAAGACGACAGTGATGATTAGGTGACAGCAAAATTTAGCTTAGAAACTCCTTATTCTTTTGATCACCTCCCTTCTCTCTCCTTCACAATGTTCTTTCCTCAACACTGAAAGGGTCTATATCCCCCAGACAGAAAGAGAATATGAACAGGTTGGTAAATTTAAATATCTGCAATTGAAAGAGGACTGCAAAAAAATAATGAATAAAGTACTCAAGTAAATTCAGGTACTGGAGCATCTATCCAGAGCAATTTTTGTGGGCAGCCAGGAAGGAAGGAATCAATGAAACCAAGGGAAAAGCAGAAGCAGCAGAGCTCAATTGAGAACCCACCTGGAGAGATGGTCTTTGTGAAGCAGACTCACAGATATCACCACAAGAAGCATCTTTGTTGGAAGAGCTGAGATCTGGAGACTTTCCCTAGTGTTGGAAGATTTGACTATTACACAAAGCAGCCCAAATGCAGTCTTTCCCCCCCCCCCCCGCCCTCATCCTCTTAATTTCACAGATGGAATCGATGACTCAATTTAACTTTTCAGTTAATTAAGATATTTCTCCTCTACACTAGGGTTATCCTTTCTGTTAGACGATAATAAAGCTCACTTGAAAAATTGAAGAGAAGCCCTTAATTCTAATTCATACAGGAAAGTACATTTATAGATGAAAAAGAGTAAGATCTGAACTTTTAAAATTTAAATTCCAAGGTTTTTGAGGTGGGGTGGTGGGCTTTGTTTCTGTTTGATTTTAAAGATATGGGTAGTGATGATTCAAACATTTTTTAAATTAGTTCCCACGAAGAGGGCCAATCTGATACAGCAGTAATCATACACAAGTTGAAGCCCAAAGACCTGGATGCACATTCCATCTGTCTCTAATGAGCTGTGTTACTGTGAAAAAGTCATTTAATTTCTCCATCCTCAGTTCTCTCACTTGTAGGATTAGAGTGCATGATAAGGTATTTTCTTTTGTCCATGTGCATTTAAAAATTTTCCTATGTTCTTATAAAAAAAAATCACAGGGGTATGTCAAGGTAACAGCAACACCCCCCAAATTCATTACTCACAATTCTCATTGCTCAGGGGTAATAACACTTAACAGTTTGTATGCATTCATATATACAAACTTCATATCATATATGAGATGAAGACCTTTATTTTAAAAATGAGTCTAGAGGAGCTTCAAGATGGCAGAAGAATAAGACGTGGAGATCACCTTCCTCCCCACAAATACATCAGAAATACATCTACACGTGGAACACCTCCGACAGAACACCTACTGAACGCTGGTAGAAGACCTCAGACCTCCCAAAAGGCAAGAAACTCCCCATGTACCTGGGTAGGGCAAAAGAAAAAAGCAAAAACAGAGGCAAAAGAATAGGGACGAGACTTGCACCTCTGGGAGGGAGCTGTGAAGGAGGAAAGGTTTCCACACACTAGGAAGCCCCTTTGCAAGCGAAGACTGCGTGTGGCAGAGGGGGTAAGGTTTGGAGCCACGGAGGAGAGCACAGCCACCGAGTTGTGGAGGGCAAAGCGGAGAGATTCCCACACGCAGGATCGGTGTCGACCAGCACTCACCAGCCGGAGAGGCTTGTCTGCTCACCCGCCGGGGTGGGCGGGGGCTAGGAGCTGAGGCTCAGGCTTCAGAGGTCGGTTCCCAGGGAGAGGATGGGGGTTGGCAGCATGAACACAGCCTGAAGGGGGCTAGTGTGCCACAGTTGGCCAGGAGGGAGTCCGGGGAAAAGATCTGGACCTGCCAAAGTGGCAAAAGACTTTTTCTTGCCTCTGTGTTTCCTGGCGCGCGAGGAGAGGGGATTCAGAGCGCCACTTAAAGGAGCTCCAGAGACGTGCGCGAGCCGCGGCTATCAGCGCAGACCCCAGAGACGGGCATGAGACGCTAAGGCTACTGCTGCCGCCACCCAGAAGCCTGTGTGCAAGCACAGGTCACTATCCACACCACCCCTCCTGGGAGCCTGTGCAGCCCGCCACCTCCAGGTTCCCGGGATGCAGGGACAACTGCCCCGGGAGAACGCACGGCACGCCTCAGGCAGCTGCAATGTCATGCTGGGCTCTGCTGCCGCAGGCTCACCCCGCACTCTGTACCCCTCCCTTCCCCCCGGCCTGAGTGAGCCGGAGTCCTCGAATCAGCTGCTCCTTTAACCCTGTCCTGTATGGGCAGGAACAGATGCCCTACAGCGACCTACACGCAGAGGTGGGGCCAAATCCAAAGCTCAACCCTGGGAGCTGTGCAAACAAAGAAGAGAAAGGGAAATCCCTCCCAGCAGCCTCAGGAGCAGCGGATTAAATCTCCACAATCAACTTGATGTACCTGCATCTGTGGAATACCTGAATAGACAACGAATCATCCCGAATTGAGGGGGTGGACTTGGGGAGCAACAATATATATCTTTTTTTCCCTTTTTCTCTTTTTTTCAGTGTGTATGCGTATACTTCTGGGTGGGATTTTGTCTGTAGAGCTTTGCTTTTACCATTTGTCAAAGGGTTCTGTCTGTCCGTTTTTGTTGTTGTTTTTAGTATAGTTTTAAGCGCTTGTTATCATTGGTGGATTTGTTTTTTAGTTTGGTTGTTCTCTTCTTTCTCCTTTCTTTTTTTTAAATTACTTTTAAAAAAACTTTTTTTAATAATTACTTTTTCTTTTTTTTTTTTTTTTTTTTTTTTTGGTACGTGGGCCTCTCACTGTTGTGGCCTCTCCCTTTGCCGAGCACAGGCTCCGGAAGCACAGGCTCAGCAGCCATGGCTCACGGGCCCAGCCGCTCCGCGGCATGTGGGATCTTCCCAGACCGGGGCACGAACTCGTGTCCCCTGCATCGGCAGGCGGACTCTCAACCACTGCGCCACCAGGGAAGCCCACTTTTTCTTTTTTATTTTAATAACTTTAATTTTATTTTATCTTTTTCTTTCTTTCTTTTTTTCTCCCTTTTATTCTGAGCCATGTGGATGACAGGCTTTTGGTGCTCCAGCCAGGCATCAGGGCTGTGCCGCTGAGGTGGGAGAGCCAAGTTCAGGACATTGGTCAACCAAATACCTCCCAGCTGCATGTAATATCAAATGGCAAAATTCTCCCAGAGATCTCCATCTCAACGACAAGACCCACCTCCACTCAGCGACCAGCAAGCTACAGTGCTGGACACCGTATGCCAAACAACTAGCAAGACAGGAACACAACCCCACCCATTAGCAGACAGGCTGCCTAAAATCATAATAAGGTCACAGACACCCCAAGACACACCACCAGACATGGACCTGCCCACCAGAAAGACAAGATCCAACCTCATCCACCAGAACACAGGCACTAGTCCCCTCCAGCAGGAAGCCTACACAACCCACTGAACCAAGCTTAGCCACTGGGGGCAGACACCAAAAACAACAGAACTATGAACCTGCAGCCAGCGAAAATGAGACCCCAAACACAGTAAGTTAAGCAAAATGAGAAGATAAAGAAACACACAGCAGATGAAGGAGCAAGGTAAAAAAAACCCAGACCTAACAAATGAAGAGGAAATAGGCAGTCTACCTGAAAAAGAATTCAGAATGATAGTAAAGATGATGCAAAATCTTGGAAATAGAATGGAGCAAATACAAGAAACGTTTAACAAGGACCTAGAAGAACGAAAGAGCAAACAAACAATCATGAACAACATAATAAATGAAATTAAAAATTCTCTAGAAGGGATCAATAGCAGATTAACTGAGCCAGAAGAACAGATAAGTGACCTGGAAGATAAAATAGTGGAAATAACTACTGCATAGCAGAATAAAGAAAAAAGAATGAAAGAATTGAGGACAGTCTCAGAGAACTCTGGGACATTAAACACACCAACATTCGAATTATACAGGTCCCAGAAGAAGAAGAGAAAAAGAAAGGGACTGAGAAAATATTTGAAAACATTATCGTTGACGTCTTCCCTAATATGGGAAAGGAAATACTTAAGTCCAGGAAGCACAGAGAGTCCCATACAGGATAAATCCAAGGAGAAACATGCCAAGACACATAATAATCAAACTATCAAAAATTAAATACAAAAAATAATTAAATACAAAGAAAAAATATTAAAAGCAGCAAGGGAGAAACAACAAGTAACATACAAGGGAATCCCCATAAGGGTAACAGCTGATCTTTCAGCAGAAACTCTGCAAGCCAGAAGGGACTGGCAGGACATATTTAAAGTGATGAAAGGGAAAAACCTACAACCAAGAATACTCTACCCAGCAAGGATCTCATTCAGATTTGACGAAGAAATTAAAACCTTTACAGACAAGCAAAAGCTAAGAGAATTCAGCACCACCAAACCAGCTTTATAACAAATGCTAAAGGAACTTTTCTAGGCAGGAAACACAAGAGAACGAAAAGACCTACAATAACAAACCCAAAACAATTAAGAAAATGGGAATAGGAACATACATATCGATAATTACCTTAAATGTAAATGGATTAAATGCTCCAACCAAAAGACACAAACTGGCTGAATGAATACAAAAACAAGACCCATATATATGCTGTCTACAAGAGACCCACTTCAGACTGAAAGTGAGAGGATGGAAAAAGATATTCTATGCAAATGGAAATCAAAAGAAAGCTGGAGTAGCAATTCTCATATCAGACAAAATAGACGTTAAAACAGAGACTATTACAAGAGAAAAAGAAGGACACTACATAATGATCAAGGGATCAATCCAAGAAAAGATAAAACAATTGTAAATATTTACGCACCCAACATAGGAGCACCTCAATACACAAGGCAAATACTAACAGCCATAAAAGGGGAAATCGACAGTAACACAATCATAGTAGGGGACTTTAACACCCCACTTTCACCAATGGACAGAGCATCCAAAATGAAAATGAATAAGGAAACACAAGCTTTAAAAGATACATTAAACAAGATGGACATAATTGATATTTATAGGACATTCCATCCGCAAACAACAGAATACACTTTCTTCTCAAATGCCCATGGAACATTCTCTAGGATAGATCATATCTTGGGCCACAAATGAAACCTTGGTAAATTTAAGAAAACTGAAATCATATCAAGTATCTTTTCTGACCACAATGCTATGAGACTAGATATCAATTAAAGGAAAAAATCTGTTTAAAATACAAACACATGGAGGCTAAACAATACACTACTTAATAACCAAATTACCACTGAAGGAATCAAAGAGGAAATCAAAACATTCCTAGAAACAAATGACAATGAAAACACGACTGCCCAAAACCTGTGGGATGCAGCAAAAGCAGTTCCAAGACGGAAGTTTATAGCAATACAATCCTACCTTAAGAAACAAGAAACATCTCAAATAAACAACCTAACCTTACACCTAAAGCAATTAGAGAAAGAAGAACAAAAAAACCCCAAAGTTCGCAGAAGGAGGAAAGAAATCATAAAGATCAGATCAGAAATAAATGAAAAAGAAATGAACAATAGCAAAGAAAATAAAACTAAAAGCAGGTTCTTTGAGAAGATAAACAAAATTGATAAACCATTAGCCAGATTCATCAAGAAAAAAAGGGAGAAGACTCAAATCAATAGAATTAGAAATGAAAAAGGAGAAGTAACAACTGACACTGCAGAAATACAAAGGATCATGAGAGATTACTACAATCAACTATATGCCAATAAAATGGACAACCTGGAAGAAATGGATGAATGCTTAGAAATGCACAACCTTCCGAGACTGAACCAGGAAGAAACAGAAAATATGAACAGACCAATCACAAGCACTGCAATTGAAACTGTGATTAAAAATCTTCCAGCAGGGCATCCCTTGTGGTGCAGTGGTTGAGAGTCTGCCTGCCGATGCAGGGGACACAGGTTCGTGCCCCGGTCCGGGAATATCCCACATGCCGTGGAGCGGCTGGGCCCGTGAGCCATGGCCGCTGAGCCTGCGCGTCCGGAGTCTGTGCTCCGCAACGGGAGAGGCCACAACAGTTAGAGGCCTGCGTACCACAAAAAAAAAAAAAAAAATCTTCCAACAAACAAAATCCCAGATGGCTTCACAGGAGAATTCTATCACACATTCAGAGAAGAGCTAACACCTATCCTTCTCAAACTCTTCCAAAATATAGCAGAGGGAGGAACACTCCCAAAATCATTCTACAAGGCCACCATCGCCCTGATACCAAAACCAGAGAAAGATGTCACAAAAAAAGAAAACTACAGGCCAATATCACTGATGAACATAGATGCAAAAATCCTCAACAAAATACTAGCAAACAGAATCCAACAGCACATTAAAAGAATCATACACCATGATCCAGTGGGGTTTATCCCAGGAATGCAAAGATTCTTCAATATATGCGAATCAATCAATGTGATACACCATATTAACAAACTGAAGGAATAAATCATATGATCATCTCAATAGCTGCAGAGAAAGCTTTTGACAAAATTCAACACCCATTTATGATAAAAACCTTCCAGAAAGTAGGCAGAGGTAACTTACCTCAACATCATAAAGGCCATATATGACAAACCCACAACCAACATCATCCTCAATGGTCAAAATCCGAAACCATTTCCACAAAGATCTGGAACAAGACAAGGTTGCCCACTCTCACCACTATTATTCAACATAGTTTTGGAAGGGTTAGCCACAGCAATCAGAGAATAAAAAGAAACAAAAGGAATCCAAATCAGAAAAGAAGAAGTAAAGCTGTCACTGTTTGCAGATGACATGATACTATACATAGAGAATCCTAAAGATGCTACCAGAAAACTACTAGATGTAATCAATGAATTTGGTAAAGTAGCAGGATACAAAATTAATGCACAGAAATCTCCTGCATTCCTATACACTAATGATGAAAAATCTGAAAGTGAAATTAAGAAAACACTCCCATTTACCATTGCAACAAAAAGAATAAAATACCTAGAAATAAACCTGCCTAAGGAGACAAAAGACCTGTATGCAGAAAATTATAAGACACTGATGAAAGAAATTAAAGATGATACAAATAGATGGAGAGATATATACCATGTTCTTGGATTGGAAGAATCAACATTGTGAAAATGACTCCACTACCAAGACCCCAAATAACCAAAGCAATCTTGAGAAAGAAAAACGGAGCTGGAGGAATCAGGCTCCTGGACTTCAGACTATACTACAAAGCTACAGTAATCAAGACAGCATGGTACTGGCACAAAAACAGAAATATAGATCAAAGGAACTGGATAGACGGCCCAGAGATTAACCCACGCACCTAAGGTCACCTTATCTTTGATAAAGGAGGCAAGAATATACAATGGAGAAAAGACAGACTCTTCAATAAGTGGTGCTGGGAAAACTGCACAGCTACATGTAAAAGAATGAAATTAGAACACTCCCTAACACCATACACAAAAATAAACTCAAAATGGACTGAAGACCTAAATGTAAGGCCAGACACTATAAAACTCTTAGAGGAAAACATAGGCAGAACACTCTACGACATAAATCACAGCAAGATTCCTTTTTGACCCACCTCCTAGCGAAATGGAAATAAAAACAAAAATAAGCAAATGGGACCTAATGAAACTTAAAAGCTTTTGCACAGCAAAGGAAACCATTCACAAGACGAAGAGACGACCCTCAGAATGGGAGAAAATATTTGCAAATGAAGCAGTTGACAAAGGATTAATCTCCAAAATTTACAAGCAGCTCGTGCAGCTCAATATCAATAAAACAAACAACGCAATCCAAAAATCGGTAGAAGACCTAAATAGACATTTCTCCAAAGATATACAGATTGCCAACAGACACATGAAAGAATGTTCAACATCATTAATCATTAGAGAAATGCAAATCAAAACTACAATTCAGTATCATCTCACACTGGTCAGAATGGCCATCATCAAAAAATCTACGAACAGTAAATGCTGGAGAGGGTGTGGAGAAAAGAGAACCCTCTTGCACTGTTGGTGGGAATGTAAATGATACAGCCACTATAGAGAACAGTACGGCGGTTCCTTAAAAAACTAAAAATAGAACTACAATACGACCCAGCAATCCCACTACTGGGCATATACCCTGAGAAAACCATAATTCAAAGAGTCATGTACCCCCATGTTCACTGCAGCTCTATTTACAATAGCCCAGACATGGAAGCAACCTATTTGTCCATCGACAGATGAATGGATAAAGAAGATGTGGCACATATATATAATGGAACATTACTCAGCCATAAAAAGAAATGAAATTGAGTTATTTGTAGTGAGGTGGATGGAACCAGCGTCTGTCATACAGAGTGAAGTAAGTCAGAAAAAGAAAAACAAATACCATATGCTAACACATATATATAGAATTAAAAAAAAATGGTCATGAAGTACCTAGGGGCAAGATGGGAATAAAGACGCACACCTACTAGAGAATGGACTTGAGGACACGGGGAGGGGGAAGGGTAAGCTGGGACAAGGTGAGAGAGTGGTAGTGTATATGTGGACATATATACACTACCAAATGTAAAATAGATAGCTAGTGGGAAGCAGTCGCATAGCACAGGGAGATCAGCTCGGTGCTTTGTGACCAGCTAGAAGGGTGGGATAGGGAGGGTGGGAGGGAGGCAGATGCAAGAGGGAAGAGATATGGGGACATATGTATATGTATAACTGATTCACTTTGTTATAAAGCAGAAACTAACATACCATTGTAAAGCAATTATACTCCAATAAAAATGTTAAAAAAAAAATGAGACTACAGTAAGTCCCCTACATACGAATGAGTTCCATTCTGAGAGCGCATTCAATAAGTCCAAATTGTTCTTAAGTCCAACAAAGGTAGCCTAGGTACCCAAGTAACACAATAGGCTCTATAGTACTGTATTGTAATAGCTTTATAATACTTTTCACACAAATAATACATAAAAAAGCAAACACAAAAATTGAAGAAAACATTTTTAATCTTACAGTACAGTACCTTGAAGAGTACAGTAGTACAGTACAACAGCTGGCATATAGGGGCTGGCATCAAGTAAACAGGCAAGAAGAGTTACTTCCTGGAGCTGTGAGAAGAAATGGGAGACGGAAGAGCTGAAGTATCGTCAGCAATAGGAGACGGAGGGCAAAATGCAATTTCACTCATGCCTGACACTGATGGCACAGGTTCTGGTTCCTTGCTCGAACCAGATGCACCTTCGCATCTTTGAAAGTTTGCAGCTTGAAGGTGCGTATGTAGGAGACTTACTGTATATCGACTATTATGCAATTACTTTTTATTTCTAATAATATTCCGTGAACTTCATTTCAAGTGAGTCCAGGTAAATCTACTTCACCCTTTTTCAATATTATTTAACATTATGTTGTGGCATGGTTTATTTAATGTTTCACCTATTCGGAAATTTAGGTTGTTATTATCTTTGTTTTTCAGCTGATACAAATAAGGCAGCAATGAAATTCTTGGACACGTATATGTGAACACTCAAGCTCATTTGTCTGTTGACAATGGATAGTATAGAATGTGTCTAAGAAATTTACTGTTTTCTTGTTTCCTAAACCATAATTTTATCTAAGAACATATTGCAGAGAGCTTTAGCAAATGGTTCTGAATGACCTCGCGCTCTCTCTCTTAAAGAAATAAAGATACAAATATAATGACATTTTACTAAAAATCTGACAGAAAGCCTGAAGAGGGGTTTTCAGAAGGTGTTATTTAATATCATCAATAATGGGATATAGTTCAACCTGTCAAGCCCCTCAGAATTTTAAAGAAATATTTAGAACTTGATAAATGAGAATAATAACAAAGTAATGGCATAGTGGAGGAGGGGGAAGAGATGTTAATTATCTAAAGAAAACTAGGCAGAGCTCAGCTGAGAAGAAAAATCTCCTTTCTGACTGACAGAACTGAGGAAAAAGAATAATTCAACTTCAAAGCCAAAACCAAAACAATCACTACTCACCATAATTTAGGAGTAAAGATTGACAGTTTGCTACAAAAGTTAATCTCCTGATTCATGTTTAAGGAGTTGACTCAGTAGAATACCATCCCTTATAGTACTGCCTAAGAACTAATGAAATTTACTCTTGGAGATTTTACAACTTCCTGTATTTAAGAACAAAGGTCCCTTAAAAAATGAGATGTCATTTTAGTTGTCCATGCCCCCTTGCAACTCAAATGCTGCATATTACATTAAGCCAATGATATATGGTAATTAAAATCAGTGAAATTTACTACAAAGGAAATGAAGAATATGATGGACGGCACAGTCACCTGTTTCTGAAGGTGGACTAGCAAGTCAAAGAAGGGAAAGCCAGGCCAGAATGACATGACCACCATCTTATTTTCTTCCAACATGAATTTATCCAGCAATGCCCATTTACCTTTCCCATGTTTTATTTATTTATTTTCTTGCGGTACGCGGGCCTCTCACTGTTGTGGCCTCTCCCTATGGCATAGGCTCCAGACACGCAGGCTCAGCGGCCATGGCTCACGGGCCAGCCGCTCCGCGGCATGTGGGATCTTCCCGGACCGGGGCACGAACCCGCGTCCCCTGCATCGGCAGCTGGACTCCCAACCACTGCGCCACCAGGGAAGCCTCCCATGTTTTATTTTTATTTTAAGCATCCATCTTCCTCTCAGAATGAGACACATTTCCTAGGAGTGAGGGAAGGTTTTTAAATTAATGAATTATTTATGTATCAAATATTCTGAGAGAAAGGAATAAGAAAAGTGCAATGAGAAAAATTACCAAACCCAACTCTTTGAATAGACACAATATATACTTTTTGTTTTACAGGAAACTTCTTGCAAGGGTGCCAAATGATTCCAGGAATCATTCTAGTTGGGCCAATAGTCACCCTAACCAAGGTATTTTTTCTCTATGGCTGCATCAATGAGAAAGTTCTGAATGTCTTATAGTCAAAGAGCCCAAGGCTGACAGTTTCACAAAAATTATAGTTTTTATAGCTCTGAAATTATTTATAGTAATACCACTCTGAAGGAAATCCTGAGTTTATAATAAGGCCCTATAACAAGTAACTGAAACTGATTTCATAATGTTCAGTTCTTACTTTCTCAGTGTTACATTGTAGACCACAAGTATTCCATACCTTTCTAACATTTTCAGTGTTTCAGGACTATTCCTGTAAGTGTGAAAATGCTGACACAGAGAAACAGGTATGTCTGCTATAAATCTCAAAGAAATACTTATGTTAGGTAATAACGTTTCCCTGAGAAATACGACATTAAAGGAGTCTGGATTCGACCCAGTGCCCACTTTAGAGACACCTCTAGTATGAATGTTCTATGTTGTTACCTCCCAGACCTCCATTCACTCATCTTTCACATGCTGATTTTTCTTGTAGCACCCTTTCCATCATCTCAGTAGGGTGGTGTCCATCAACTCCATAGCTCCAGGTAGACATCTGAGCCTGACCAATCATAGCATCTCATCCCTGAGACCATCGTGATTAGTTCAAGGTTGAACAAAGGAACTCAATCCAGGCTGGCTAAGGCCAATGAGTTTCGATGTCAGGACTCTGTTTCGGAAGAAAGACTTTCTGTTTCCATGGGAGTTACTTAATTAATGCATACCTTCCCAAACGAGCGTTTCCTTGTTGTGCTTTTGGCCAACTTCTCAATTTACTAGGAGCATTTGGCAAATGAAATCAACCTCAAACTTGAATATTTTTCTCCTTTTTGTTTGTTTTTCTTTGTTTTGGATCATTTCTACCCCCTTCAGTTTGCTGACTTTTTTAAGAATTTTACTCTGACCAACTCTCTTTGTGTCTTATTCTTTTAGAACCACAGTGTCCAGGAACCATCCAGAGAATGGAAAAAAAATTTTTTTTGCTTCAGAAGGATCAGGATCTAGGCACCGTGTGGAATTCAGTTGGAGTGTTTCTTACATGTTCTTTACAAAACAAATAAATGAAAAATAAATAAAACCACAATTAAAAAAGCAGCCAACCCAGCACTTCTTTTCTTTTTTCTTAAAGCTTGACTGGGCATCCCGCAAAACAAAGCAATTCACCGGCAATGTGAAGTTCATGTGTCAGTTACAGCTCTCTCTTGCATGGAGCTGAAAACTCAACTTGAACTGACTTAAGTTAAAAGAGAGAAGCTGTTGGCCTCTTTTTCAGAAGTGTCTAAGGCAGAGGTTGGCTTTGGTTCAACTAGATTCCAGATCCAAATGATATTACCCTGACGCATTTTTATTCCTTTTCTCCACTCTGTCTTCCGTTGTGTTGGTTTTATGGTCAGACTCCTAAAGGTCATAACGAAAAATCACAGTTCAAGTACCCCTTACAGAGAAGATATAGCATATGCAATCCATTCATTCATTCAGTCATCTGTTTCTCTCCACATAGTTGTTTTCTACTTTCAAACATATATCTGATCATGGCATCCCTTGGGGCTTTAGATCACAAGTCTATATGACTTTCATCTCTCCAAAGGTAACTAATGCAATCACTATGCCCAAGTGCAAAAACCCTAGAGAGGGGCTTCCATAGGGGCCATCTGTGTCCACCCCTTGTCAAAACGGAGAAACCATGAAAGCTCTTCTGGGCTGTAAGGGTCCCTAAAAGAGGTGAAGGGCAAAAAAGAAAAAGATAGATCGTGTTCAAGCAGAACACAGTCTCCCCGACAATATACACACACATTCCAAAGTCACTTAGGCTCTCCTGTGTGGTACAGGATTGGAGATGCAGCTGGAAAACCCCCCCTGCTCAGGCTCGGCAGAATTCCCATTTCCAGACTCTCTATGTGCTCCCAAAGTGCAAAGTTCCTCACACACCACTGAAGTCGGGTCAGCCAATCTCTCAAAATACTCTAAACACAGATGAGTCCAGTAAAACCCTTGGCCAACTCCAGCTTAATTTGTAACTAGTACCAGATACGCCAGACACAATGAGTTCAAATCCTGGCTCCATCAGTGATGAGCCCTGCTGCCTTCTCTTTGCTACGTTTTCTTTGTAAAATGTAAACTCTATGATCTCTGTGGCGCCTTCATTCTGTGTGTCACCATTTTCCACAGTGGGCCTGTTTGGTGTTATTCTGTTAGACGTACATCCCTAATAATGTTCTAAGTTTTCTACTATCGAGTACCACCCAGAGGATGATATGTCAAAAGAGCCTCGGCGTGGAAATACAAATCTGAGTTCTTGACCCAGCCCTGACCTCAGTCATTTTGTTGCTTTAAGAAGGCACTAAACTTGGGCACCCGAATTGTCACCTATAAAATGAGGGAATTGGAGTAATTGTCTCCATGTTTCCTTCCAGCTTTATCTAATAATACCCCTTCAGCGTAACAACTATTTTAAGACTGGACTTGAGGTAACTTAAATGTTACCATCATGGAAAAATTAAGATGCCTTTGTTCAATAAAGGAAGTACCAACACACTGTCAAATATGGAATTCTCTTGTATACATGTGGCAGGAGAAAAAAAATTAAGAAAGCAACCTCTTAGCAAGGCTTCTGAGAGACTCTCTGAGGTAATATCCTGAGAGAATATAGCTCCTCATTAAGATGCCCGGGGCCTAACACAGCAGAAAGAGAGAGAACACGCAGAACACTTTCCCTTGTAATCTGTCGCTGTTCTTTTGTGGGTCTGTGTTTTTCCCCTCTCTTGATTCCATCTATTGGTTAACTACTCCTAGTTTCCTTGGCCTGGTAGTAAGCCCCATTTGTGATTTATAAGACGGATTCCAAAGCAATCTTTGTTTTGTTGCAGGCAGAGAAATTGGCTTGTTGGACCTCTAGCCTTTTGGGTTCTGAAGGAGGCTTAACTCAAGCAGAATATTATGTCTGAGGGGCCAAGCAGTCCCTGGGCTGCCACAGTGGTATATCCATAGCATGCCAGGAAATATGCTTTTGTTCAAGAATCATTTTCAAGTCACTGCCCAGGCGTTTCCACAGAAGCAAATGCCATTCTGTCATTACTTTCTCTCTGACCAGAGCACAAATACATTTTCCCACAGCATCAAACACTCTTCTGCCGAGACTCTGTTCTCAAACCATCCTATCAAAGATATGAAAGGAGGACACCTAGCTTCACAGCAGCACTAATTTGAGTATGTGCCCTGTTTTGAGAACCTAATCACATCTTCCATATTAAAAGCAAAACCACCAATTAGAGAGGTAAAATTCACAGATGGGGATGAATGGGTATGATATCTGACACTCTTAAGAAATAAAAAGGGTAGAAAAATCATTCTTTGAGCACTTACTACAGGTCAAGCTTTAAATGCATTTGTCAAATTAAATCCAAGTAACAATATGGGTGGGTGGTGCTTTCCTATTTCCTTTTCACAGTGTTAGGAAGAAACATGCCCTAGGCTGCTTAGCTAGTAAGTAGCTGAGCTAGGACCTGAACCCATGTCTTCTTGACTTCAAAGCCTGTGCTTTTTTTCCTTATCCCCAAAATGCCCAAATTCTGTTTGGTATAGTTGGGAACAGCATGTGCCTCATTTCCTAATTCAGATTCAACACTGATACATATTATATGAAGTTTCCTACATGATGATCAGGGCGTCTTTCTATAATATTTCCATAATGCCCCAGAAAGTACAATTTTTCTCCAGAAGAAACTCTTACGAGAGAATTTTACTATCTTGCTTACTTGGAAAGGCAGATTACACTCCGCATTCAAAACAAAATAGCTCCCCCTAGAGCTTTTGCTCCGTCCACGTCCTCAGCTTTGGCAATGGAGGCTGAGAACCCTCAGGTCTGATGCAGGAATGCGGGACTGGGCGTTTGTCCCTTACGCACGGGAATAATTTTTAATCCAACGGTTTACGATTAGAGGGTGCTACTCAAACAGTGAGACGTCCCTTTAGCATTTTCCTCACTTTCTGTTTAATCAATCTATAACCCACAAAGAGTCTTGTTCTGATTTTGACTGGCTCCAGGCTGGAGTGACGGTGTGCTTTGTGTAGGTCCAACTCCCTTCTGACTTGCAGTGCGTAGCTGGCAAAAGCAGACTCTGTCAGCCTTCCAAGTGCGAAGGTTCCTCTGTGACATCACGAGTCCCAGCTTGGCCTGGTGCCCACTACTTCCCCGGAACTGTTTGGAACATCGCGAGGCTGTGCGTCAGCATCACCTTGGGACACGCCACCAAAGTGCTCTCCCGTGGGTCAGCGAGGAGGGAGGACCGCTAATGATGCAAGGGCTGATGGGAACTTCTCTGTAGTGTCATAGGTGCCCAGGGGCGTGGGAACATCCTGATCTTGAAGTGGCCTAATGTCATTTGCTCTCATCATTATCCACCTCTCTCCCATTTGATTCCCTCTCCTAGAGCATTTTCCAGGGAATATGGGGAAAGTGGGAAAGGGGGAAAGGGGAGACCATTCATATATCCATGCAAAACCTAGCTAAGTGGATAAATGATGTAAGTTACTTAATAATCAGGCCTCCCCACCACCACCACCTTATCAATAATGTTAACGATGATTAAATGAGAAAATGGAGCTGAAAAGTGCCCTGTAAAATTGAAAGCACATAGAAATAGTAATAGCTACCACGTAATGAGTTCTTCACATGGACTAACCACTGCGTTAACAACTTTCCATGTAATAATGCACTTACTTCTCAAATCAGGCTTAGGACGTCAGTTCTACTAATAGACCCATTTTGCGGAGGAGGAAACTGAGATTCAGAGAAGTTAAATAATTTCACCAAGGTTATACAGCTATCAAATTGCAGAGTGTAGACTTGAACCTGTATCCGTCTGACTCCCAAGTCCATGGTCTGAGCACTCTTCAGTACTGCTTCCCCAAAACAAACGCTGGTTGATAAGCTGCTATTTACAACAGAAAATAAAATCAGATTCTAGGAATGATACTTGGATACACAGATAACTAAAATGTTAAAATATGAGCGTGCTTTCCCCTGAAGTTGTCCTTTGCATCCATAAATTGTCTTTCACCTCAATGACGAGACATAATAGTTCATGTGTAGAGAATGATTTGTGGCTTTTTAAGCATTTCCACATATTCCAGCAATCTATGAGCAACAGAGGGCAAGAATCATTATTATTCCCACTTTCTAGACAAAACAACTGAGGCTTAAGGAGAATAAGTGACACAGCAAGGATTCCATAGTTCAGAAAGACTCTCCTAGAATGTGTACATATATATATAACTGAATCACTGTGCTATACAGCAGAACTTAACACAGCACTGTAAATCAACTAACTCTGATAAAATAAATTTTTAAAAATAAATAAATAAAATAGAGAACAGACTTGTGGTTGCCAAGGGAGAAGGGGAGTAGGGGAGGGATGGATTGGGGATTTGGGATTAGCAGATGGAAACTATTATATATAGAACAGATAAATGACAAGGTCCTACTGTAGAGCAGAGGGAACTATATTCAACATCCTGTGATAAACCATAACGGAAAAGAATATGAAAAAGAATGTATACATGTGTATAACTGAATCACTCTGCTGTACAGAACTTAACACAACATTGTAAATCAACTACACTTCTATAAAACAAATTTTTAAAAAATAAATAAATAAAAAGTAAGAGTCTCCTGATTCCCAGTTCACAGCTTTTTCTACTTCCCTGAGTTGACTGTCTTGGGAACAAATAGTAACTTCAATCCTTTCACCTCCCAGCAACGGCAAGCTCTGTCCTTCAGATCCACTTTCCTCCTTCGCCCAGATACCTCTCTCCAGAAATGGGATTTAGTCACTTATTTGCACTTATCCTCCTTCACTACCCAGATATAATGAGTAGCTTCTTCACAAAATTCCCCAAGTTTCCTTGTCCAGCTGAAAGTGGTGAGCGATGGACAGAATTACAAGGCAGGAGGAATGAATGGGAATGTGACAGACTAAACATCTGGGGACGATATTGCCTAAGTTGGTGACTTATTTTATTCAAGTAACTTAGTTCAAGCCATGATTAGCTCTCCCATGTCAATGGTGTCAATGGAATGACCTCCTAAAAGTCCCTGCTGACCCAGTCTGGCCACTTGGATCCATTTTTCAGTGACCCAGTATAATCTCATAAAAATGCAAGTCCTACCCTGGCTTTAAGCCTCTCCGATGCTTTGTAAGGTTTTAGGATTAAGATACCAAATCCTTATTAATAATGCATGGCCCTGGTTACCTGTCCAAATTCTGAGGTCACTCCCCCACAAGCTGCCTTTCCCCTCTGAGTCTTCATCCTGTCCTCTTTACCCAGTGGATGGAAATTCTCTCTACAACAGCCCTGACCATAACCCTCAACCTAGACTTGGGCATCTATAGGAACAGTCTGACAAGACAGCCACTGCCTTGATAGACACATCAAATTACCATTCACTAGTTGAATTCCAATTAGCTCCTCTATAACTTAGCCTCTGGAATCAGAGATCTGGGTCCAAATCCTATTCCATTACACACTAGCTATGTAAGCTCTGTCTCAGAGCCTCAGTTTCCTCATCTGAGAGATGGACAACCTCATAAAGTCATTGTAACAATTAAATGAAAACATGTATAGAGTGCTTCCAACAGTGCCTTACACATAGTAGGTGTTCAATAAATATTAGTCTCCAGCATTATCATCATCAATTTCCCCACATCTGTTCCATTCACTTGGCTACACACCCCAAGTTTCTTCAAGGAACACACAGTTGTATCAACTGTTTAAAAAATCAGCTAACATTTATTGAGTCGCTATAGGACATAGAGTCCAAGACCTTTTAACCTAGGCAGAAAAGGCCCTGGATTATGGTTAGAGGTTCCCTAGCCCTGCTGCCAAGTTTATGAGGGGTTTACTGCCCACCTGCTTCCACTAAGCCATGCCCACACCTCATGCCCATGCACACAGACCAAAGGGTAAATTAATTTCCCAGTTCAGTTGCCTTTGGAAATGGATTTCTAATTCAACCCTAATAGGTATACAGGGAATAGAAGACAAAGAAGATGACAAGCTAAGACCAGGGACAGCAGCACAGAACTTTATTTTTAACAGAAGGATAGAGAAATAAAAGTAAATACCAAGGAAAAAAAAAAACCCTGATGTAGTGTTCCCATTTGTGTTTCAGGTTCACAGTGAAAAATCAATATGGTCTCTGTGTTTTCTTTCAAGAACTCAAACGCTTCCTACTTCAAAGGCATATCATCTGCTTAGTTACTGCCTTTCACAAAGACACAAAGTGAGACATGAATTTATGCAGGAGGAACTGATTTTTTTAAAGAAATACACAGTGAGTGGATGTGAGAAGAATCTATGGGTGCCACCCTGCACTGATGATGTGAGTAACCCTGCCGAGCCGGATGTGGGTAGATTCTACCACTATTTGATCCTGTTCATATCCTGGATACCACACCAGATGTATCTGAAGAAAGCATCGTATTTTCTTTTTACCTACAGCCTCTTCAAACCATAAAGATGTGCAACTGATAAAACAAGCAATTGATAAAAAGTGTGGACCTGTATGATTTTATGATAATATACTACATATTTTTATGGTGATATACCATGTATGTATTTTACTGTAATATAACATATTTTTATGGTACTATACCACGACTACCAGTGATAAACAGATCAGAGAAAAGAAAGATCAATCTTTAGAACATAAACTTAGGTGACTCAAAATCAAATCACCAGCCAGGGAACCCAGCTTATTCCACCTCATCACCTCAGTAGGGCAGCCAGCTCAGGGCGAGGAGAAGAAATCAGTTTCTCAGTGCTCACTCACGTCACGATCACCACTCCCTCCTTACCCCACCAGTCTCCCACCAGGTTCTGCTCTAAGCAAACAGAGCTCATGAGAAAGTTGACAGCAATGCCTTCTCTCTCCATCTCCAAGGCCTTCCTCCTTGGTCACTTCAGTCTACACCTTTCTGTCCTCAAGGCACTCAGAACATTGCTGGATGATTCCCCAAGACTCCTTTGGTTACAATTGACAGAAACTAAGATCAGTTAAGCTAGCCTGGAATGGTTGGCCCGAATAACAGGGGAGTCCAGAGGTAAGCTGGCCACAGGGAGCCCAGTAACTTAGACAATGTGATTACGTTTTACAATCTCCCTCCACTTCCCAACTCAGATTCTGCTGATGTCCTCCTTTTCTACAGACTGGCTTCTTCCTAGTGGGCAGCTAGAAGGATGGAACGGTAACAGGAATGTGAATGCAGACAACTCCAGGTTTCCATCATCCCTGCTTAATCCCATCACAGCTTCTCTAGTCCACCACCTCTCTACATAAAATTGCAAGGAAGGATTCTGATTGGCCTGGATTGGATCACATGCTCATCCCCGCAGCCACGGAAATGGGTAACTGTGATTGGCCAGGCCTCCTCTGTGGGCCCATTCCTGTGGCCACAGGTCTGTATCCTGTCATTGGCAGCTCCTCAGTACCACATGGAGTGGAAGAGGAACAGTTCCTAGAAGAAGGAGCGTGTTTATTGTTCTGAGAACGTGGGTCGGAAAACAAAAATAACAGATATTCACCAAATCATTCCATTAAGCACTTATTTCCACTCATATACTCTGACCTTCTTTCACCTTAACCCACAAGCTCTGCTTCCAATTAAATAGTCCCTGTAATAACCCTTATAAATACAAGCCCTTTGGATCCCATCTTAAAGCCTCACTTCAACTCATTTTTATACTGAAAGAAATTCATCCTAGTAACCAGTAAATAAAAAGCAATTTAAATGTTTACTACAGTTTGATAAGGAAAAAAGCCAACTCTTGTAACATCAGGAAAAACAGTCTTCTTACCAAACACTCCCTCTTTCTCAAACTCCAAGATGCATGAAGGCAAACACCAACAACTGCTCTTTAAACCTGTCCCACTTTTCATTTCCCCCTTATTATTTCTATTATTTTCCTCCTGCCATCTGCTCTTTGACCTTTTTAGAGCAATGAACTAGTGTCCCCAGACCTCAGCATGTACAGTGATGAAGAATAAAGACCAAGAAGCTGGTGATTAAGACAGGAACCTATTTGGTAGAGTAGATGTGGTGGAGTCAAGCTAGCAGAGTCAGGTTTTTCTTTAGCAGGTGAAGAAGAGAGGGGTCTGTGAATATTCACATGATGATATATTTGCCCTGCTATACTCTATTCATTCAAAGTCCAGCTGACAACAGGCTCTCATTCCACCAACTCACTGATAACCAGGCAGGGCTGTACAAAGCACGTAGACTAGACCATGTTCTCATGAGATGTTACATAACAAAAGAGCTTAGTAATCAAATAATCTGGAAATGTTTTCATATTATATCCCTCCATTTGAGATGTACGATGCATCTTAATGACTCTGACAAGTTGTGCAGTAAACAAATGTGTTTAATTTTTTAACTCACATTTCAAAAACGAATTTGTTGATTAAACTCTTTAAGGTAACACCTATTAACAGTCTTGGAATAGACGTTGAGAATTTTAGCACCATGAGATTTGTGGATAATGACATCATCTCTGGGAGAATTTTTTTTTTTTTGGAAGGCTCACCCACACAACAAAGCTCTAATGGTGGAGATGTTGAACACGTGGCTGGTCGGTGGGAGGTACCTGGTACCCTCTGACGGCTACTCTTCTACTGCCTGTATTCGGCTTGAATTGCTCTCCATATACCAGTCCTGAGCAACGGGGTACCATGAGTAACAGAAGAGTAACTGTGGTCCCACTGGAGGCCTCCCACCAGTTTAGTGCTCTTACAGCCCCTGTTGCGTCTTGGGCGTTTTAGCAGATTCCTACAAAAGGGACCAAGTGCTGTTTAGCAGTGTTTCAGGAACCTTCTCCAGGTTCCTCCCATTTTTGGTATTAAATATGCTTCCTCCATCTTGCCATTTCTGGCTGAGAACCCACACTAAGGCTTTAGGCTGGGTTTCCATCTCTCGCCCTGGCCCTATTGATTTGATGTTTTATTCCAGAGTTCTAGTTCCAACTCCAAATCTGCTCTCATACTGCAAACGGTAGGTCAGCCTCACCCTGTTAAACTCAGATTCCAGAATCCCAGCTCAGGAATGAACTTCTCATCTACCACTGGTCTGCAAAAGGAAAATAAAAGTTCCCCTCCTTTAAGACATTTCATAAAATTTACTTCTTTCTTTTGTCAAATTGAATGCTTCCTACTTGCATTACAGTTATGCATATTCATGACCTAAATCCCTACTCCACCTCCTCTAAGATCTCAAGCTTGTTAAGGACAAAAGTCTGTAACAGTTTTTTTTTTTTCTGTATCTTTTATAATGCCTAGGTAAAGTCCATTGCATGCAGTAGGCACTCAATGAATGTTTATTGGCTCAATGAATAAAATAATGAATTATCCTATATATAGCATATGGAATTTTGCTTTTGAATACCAAGAGAAAAGACAACATATTCATAAATGCAAGAGGTAAAAGATAACAGTACCTCTTGTTAATTTAGAATGTTAATTGCAAAGCTGTGGTAATTCCCATAGTGTGGTGATTTTGCCTCTCTCCCTCCACCTCCAGGTACCTCTCACAACGTCTGGAAATATATTTCATTGTCACAACCGGGATAGGGGAAGCAAAGCTATTGGCGTCTAGTGGGTAGAAGCCAGGGATGCTGCTCAACATCTTACAATGAACAGGACAGCACCCCACAACAAAGAATTATGTGACTCAAAATGTCAGTAGTGCCACTACTAAGAAACCCTGCCACAGAGGTCAAGCAAAAGCCCTCCTTTCCACTGCCCAATAACAAAGGCTTGCTAAAGAAATTAATAGCCTAAAAAGATTGCAAATAGAATTCAAGCTTTTTCAAGGGCTTCAAGTCACCTGACTTGCTCTCATCAAAGAGTAGTCGTTATTATTGTTATTATTCCACTCTGTAATCACCCAGAATGCTTCGCTTATGCTGTGTGTTTGACCAACTGGTGAAATGAGTTGCTTAAATGCTTTCACTTCTTACTGATGCTTTTGTCTATATTACAGGGTAGAAACCAAATTTAATTCCCTAGTCATAGGACAAATATTTACCACAAACAATAGCATTCCAACAGTGTGAATCCCTCACTGCCAGAACGGCTTCCAGAAGAGAAATGGTAAGCACAAATGCTCAGTTAGTATTTAAAGACCCAATTGCTCATAAGCCAATCAGCACAGGCACAAATTACTGCTTTCTTCACTTGACAACTGCTGTTTTTACCTTGACATATCCACTTAGAAATCATTTCTGACAATCCTAACAGCTTTAAATCAGTCTAATTGAAGTAATACATTTTTGCTAGAAAAGTGTTTGAAATTATACAGTATTGCACAGTTCACTTTTCAAATCAAGTTACTGAGTGCATTAATAAACGCCAGAAACACCTCCACTGACATATGGCCCGCTATCAAAGGAAAACATTTCTAATGTTCTTCTGGAAGTTCCTAACTGCAAAGTTACAGGTGGCCAAAAATGCTTAGAGAGTTTTTCTGTATTGTATCAGCACCATGTCCTCCAATATTACTTTAAACAGATGTGGTTGGCAAATTCTGGCAGGGTTCCCAATGATCCTCACCTCCTGGGACCCACACCTTTCTGTAATCTCCCTCCCACGAGTATGTACAGGACCTAGTGACTCACTTCTAACAAACAGAATATAACACAGGTGACGGGATGTCATTTCCATGATGGGGTTACAAAGGAGTCTGACTTCCGTCTTGCTAGCCTTCTCTGTCTGTTGCTGGCACTCTCTCTCACCTTCTCGCTCCCTTGTTACCATGTTGTCTGTTGCCCTGTGGAGAGACCAATGTGTCAACCAATCGAGAATGGTCAAGTGCTCATGAGGAACTGAAACTCGGTCCAACAACCCACAAGGAAGTGAATCCTGCCAACAAACACGTAAGTGAGCTAAGAAGCAAATCCTTCCCAGTTAAGCCTTGAGATGACTGCAGCCCCATGAGAAACCCAGCTAAGGTGCCCCTGGATTCCTGACCCACAGATCTGTGAAATAAGAAATATACTGTCTTTTTCAGCTGATAAGTCTTGGGGTAACTTGTTACACAGCGATAACTACATGATGTGACCCCCAGATCTTTATCCCTCTTTTTAAAATCTCTTTGTACATAAAAGACCCATATCTCCTATTCCTTGATAGTTTTTTTTTATGGTTCTACCATACTCTTAAACTGAACACTGCATCTCCTGACCCCCACACATGGTGTTTTTCAAAAGCATGCTCCTTTACCCTCTTTTTTCCCCTTCCCCAAAGCCTAAATGAATGGAACAAGAAATGCAATCCCAGCCATTTGGATTCAGAGCATGGGTGTCATCATTAACTTCTCCATTTTCTGCACTGACATACCTACACACAGCCTTAATGACCTCAAGCTGGGCCTCCAACCTTCACAAAGGTTCTCCCATCCCTCCCTCCCTTCTTATTGTTTCCTTACGTCAGAACTCTTATAATTGTCCAAAACAGGTTTCTTCTCAATTCATTTTGTACATGCAAAGCCAGATGACACCTCCTACAACACTACTCTTCTCATTTTACATGAAGCTTTTGCCTAAAAATCTAGAGAACTCGCATTCGTGTTTTTGGTAAATTACTACTGACCATGACATTCAATCTGACAGTGCACCTGGCATGCCAGGTTCTATCCCTTTTGTGACCAGGACCTTATGGAAACTTGACTTCTAAGGTTTAGTGTTTCCAAGTCTTAGAGCAAAATAAAACAGCACAGCCAATGTGACATATATCCATCCAGGCTGTTGCTGCAGGTAAGGTTTTCAGGAAGTGGACTGTGAGATGGAGATTATCGCCATGAGAGATGGCGATAATATTAAGGAGAACTTCAAAATTGACGGTGGGATAGAGAGGAAAGGAGCAGGACTGGGCATAGGGAGAAGCTGGGCAACGACGCAATCACTACAAAGGACTCAGCCTCCTTCAAAATAACATCTTTATTCATCAAAGCCTAAAACTAGAAACAACCCAAAACTGTTCATCAACAAAATCAACTGTAGTGTATTCACACAAGGAATACTATGCAGCCATGTTTTTAAAAGAACAAACTACTGTTAATGCAACAACATGGATGCCTTTCACAGACATAATATTAATCAAAAGAAATCAGACACTGAAGGGAGATTATTATTATCACTGGATGATTCCATTTATATAAAGTTTAAGAAGTGACAAAACTAATCTACAGTGAAAGAGGTCAGAATAGTCCTCTTAGGGAAAACGGGTTCTTCACTGGGAAGGGCCACGAGGGAATTTTCTGGGGTGCAGGATGCTGAAAACATTCTGTCTTAATCTTGGGGGTTGTTACATGGTATATACGTATGTAAGACTTAAACTGTACACTGAATATTTGTGCAGTACAATGGATGTATGCTTTTTAAAGAGGAAAAATAAGCATTAGCTTGAACAAAACAGCAATTATCCCAAACAAATGTGTCCATCTTCCTTGGCTAGTCACCTGAAGTTGCAGTCAATTGTTTTTTTAATTTTTTAACATCTTTATTGGAGTATAATTGCTTTACAATGCTGTGTTAGTTTTTGCCGTATAACAAAGTTTACCAGCTATATGAATACATATATCCCCATATCCCCTCCCTCTTGCGTCTCCCTCCCACCTTCCCTATCCCACCCCTCTAGGTGGTCACAAAGCATGGAGCTGATCTCCCTGTGCTATGCGACTGCTTCCCACTAGCTATCTATTTTACATTTGGTAGTGTATATATGTCCATGCTACTCTCTCACTTCGTCCCAGCTTACCCTTCCCCCTCCCCGTGTCCTCAAGTCCATTCTCTACGTCTGCGTCTTTATTCCTGTCCTGCCCCTAGGTTTGTCAGAACCATTAAATGACGTCAATTTTTAAAATAAATTTTCATGGGAGTTCCCTGGTGGCACAGTGGTTAAGAATCCGCCTGCCAATGCAGGGGACACAGTTTTGAGCCCTGGTCTGGGAAGATCCCACATGCCACAGAGCAACTAAGCCCGTGCACCACAACTACTGAGCCCACGTGCCACAACTACTGAAGCCCATGCACCTAGAGCCCGTGCTCCGCAACAAGAGAAGCCACCGCAATGAGAAGCCCACGCACCTCAACAAAGAGTAGCCCCTGCTCACCACAACCAGAGAAAGCCCGTGCGCAGCACTGAAGACCCAATGCAGCCAAAAATAAATAAATAAATAAATTTATAAAATACATTTTCATTGCCGTACAGCTTATATGCATATCTCTACCTGTAAAGTATAGGACACAGGTACCAATACAAAAGAGAAGACACTTGTATAATGGTAATAGTAATCTCTGAGCACCTTAATTGCACGTAATTTTCATTTTCTCTTTTTCACCTCTTTGATATTGTAAAATGAACACTGATTGTTTTTTCTGTTGAGGGGAGGAGTGATTATCCTTTAAAGATGCATTATAATTCATTGAAGAATGGGCTAAAAAGAGAAAGGCAATACCGAAAGTGAGGTTATAAACGCTGTAACCACTTAGAGTGTGTGCTAAAAAGCAAGGTGAAAGGGAGTATCTTTTTCAGGACAGGAGAGTGGGAGTCAGTACAGAATGCCCATGGGGGAAAGGTGCCATGTTAAACACTGGCTGAAAATGACCCACGCTGAAGTGATGATGCATTCAAATGGGAATGTCCAATTTGGAGGACCAGAGCATAATTGCTGACAACCAGTTAGGGATTTCTGGTAAGCAGCTGGCAGAGACAGAAGGGGTATCCCTGAAACATGGCTCTGATCTTCCAACCAGCAGGTAAATAAAGAAGGTTGTGAATTTGTCAGATTCCAAAGGCTTCTAGCCATCCTGACTCAGCCATCACTTCACAATGATCAGACCACTCCCAAAGCCCCTTATAGTGAAGCACCACATTCTCTGCCAGCGCAACTCAGGATCACGAGTCCCCAGGGGCAGCTGAAGGAACACAGACATTTCAATGAAGAGTTTTTATAATAGGTTGGAAAAGGTTCTCTCACAAGGAACACTGAAAGCCCACAAAACGCAAAACTTTCATTTCTTTATCTCTTAGTAGAAGTAGAACAATCATGAAAATAATAATTTAAGGATTTCTATTTGAGGAAGGAACAGAGATGCAGGGTGTTGGCTGTCAAAGATGCCATTTGCCTTTGTGGGAGCTAAAATAGCCCTGTAATGAAAAGCACTAGTGCTTACTGCACGGCCTTGGGCAATCTATCTCTCCTGGCATCAGTGGGGAGAATGATCACACACATCTCATAGACTGTTGTGAGGAGTAATGGGAATTACATGTACTATGTGCACTTAGCAAGCACTTATTAATATTATCTGTTATGTGAAATAGACTCACAGACACAGAAAACAAACTTATGGTTACCGAAGGGGAAAGGTGGGGACGGGGAATAAATTAGGAGTATGGGATTAACAGATACACACTACTAAATATAAAATAGATAAACAACAAGGACTTAGTGTATGACACAGGAAATTACTTTCAGTATCTTGTAATAACCTATAATGGAAAAGAATCTGAAAAAGACTGTGTGTGTGTGTGTGTGTGTGTGTGTGTGACTTTGCGGTACACCTGAAACTAACACAACATTGTAAATCAACTATACTTCAATAAGTAATAATAATATGTGTTACGTGATACATGCTATTGTCATGGTCATGGTTATGGGGCAGTTCTCACCAGAGCCTCTTTTTTGTTTTTAATTTTTATTATAGTATAGTTGATTTACAATGTTGTGTTAGTTTCAGGTGTACAGCAAAGTGAATCGGACCACAGCCTCTTCTGACATCTTATTCCAGTTTCATTCCTGGGGTAAAGTCTTCTTTTTCATGTCTCTTAGTGCGTGTTCTTCTTGCTAAAATAATCTAAATACCTTATAAAAGGTATACATGACAAGCGCCAGCCCAAGCCATCTGACCCAAGGCCACAATAAGAGGAAGTGGGGTAGCACACTGCAGCCCCAGTGAGACAGAAGCCTACTTAAGACAACTACGCACAATCGGCTCACCTGGTTTTTCCCATTGGAGAGACACCAGAATCTTAACTCATAAAGTCTGGTATGAGCCTCTTGTCTAAGTACCTACATATGGGAATACACAGATGTGTTTAATCACAAAACCTGAGAGGCTCATGGAAAACGATGGAATTCATGTTCTATAAGAAAATCCACATTCTATAAAATTGGTAATCGAAGACATGTAGTCTGGAGCCACTCCTGAGGAACTGGTGATAACCTCTTAACAAAGAAGTGGAGGAAACAGTTCTCATTCCGTGTCTGGTAAGGGACAAACTTTTTACTTTCTGTTTAGGTATTTGTTAGAAACATAGTATCCGAATTAAAAGGGTGGACTTCAGCATCAGAATGCCTGGGATTCTGAACCCAGCACCAATGTTTGCTAGATGAGTGATGTGGGTATATTACTAACATCTCTGTGCCTCAATTTTGTCAACAGTAAATGGATTACCTGTCTCGAAAAATGACTGTAAGCATTAAATAAACTTATTTATGATAAGGTAAAGCAGTTACTGCCTGGTGAACAGCAAGTAAATCTTCAGCTATTTTTATTAATTAATTCTTGATTAATGGACTTTTATTAATTCTTGATTAATGGACATTAATTTTTACTTATATTCACTTTAGAAATTTCAGAAAATAAACTCAAAGGAAGAAAAATAAATTGAAAGGGAGAAAATTTTAAATCTTCTTTTATCCACTCTGAGATAACCACTGTTAACATTTTGGAAAAGTTTTATTCCTTTTTTTCTTAAATATACAATCTCAGAACTAAGAATAAAGTATACATGGTATTTTGTAACCTAATTTGTTTCCACTTAACCATCAATAATTGGAAAAAATATCATATTTTTCACTTAACCATACTTCATAGAAAAAAAAATCCTTGTCATTAGGTATTCTCCTACCATATCATTATGCCTAATGAAGAATATTACATTGCTTAGGAGTATTTATTTAACCATTCCCCTATTACTAAATATTTAGAAGGTTGCCAAATTTTTACTATTTTTAAAAAATTGTTGAACATACTTGATGGTGATTGTGCAGATCTCTGATCTTTTCCTTAAGATAAATTCCTAGGAGTCAAGTTTTCCAATAACCAAAATGAATAAACATTATTAAAGCATTTGGTGTATTCAATAGATGTCTATTGGAATGCATCATTCCTTCCAAAATGCTCTTTACAATGCTGGCTGAGAATGTGATACTACAGTTCTTTGTCGCTTTAACCAGTCGAATCTATTTTCAGTTCCATTACAAGATCCATACTCTCTTCTGTGTGACAATGAGAAGGGCTTTTAAAACTCTGATAGAGGGCTTCCCTGGTGGCGCAGTGGTTGGGAGTCCTCCTGCCGATGCGGGGGACAAGGGTTCGTGCCCTGGTCTGGGAGGATCCCACATGCTGCGGAGCGGCTGGGTCCGTGAGCCATGGCCAATGGTGTCTGGAGCCTGTGCTCCGCAACGGGAGAGGCCACAGCAGCAGGAAGCCCACGTACCGCTAAAAAAAAAAAACAAAAAAACCCTCTTTCTGATAGAAAAGAATCCTTTCCTTGGGCTTTTAAGCTAGAACTGGATTATGCAAAAATATGAAGCCCACAATACTTATTGTGTAACCCCTGGTAATAGCATCTCTAGATGTCCTTTATCGTTTCAAGCTTGGTATTTTGTGAGTTCTTATTTACCCGTTTAACGCTTAGCTAGAGTGAGTTCCAACTCCTCCTGAGCCACTCTCCACTTTCCTTTTTTCACTTTCTGGCCTGGAATGTTAACTTTTCATAAACCAAAACAAGTTTTAAACAGGAAATCCCCAAACTTCAACAAATTTAGAAACTGGTACACGCGTCAAGTATCCTCTAGTGGCTTCTCCTTGGAATTAGAATAAATCTCAACTCCTTCCACCAACATGCAGAACTACAGAAGATCTAGCCCGTGGCTAGTTCTCCAACTGCACTGCTGCCTCTCTCATTCCTTTGCCCACCAAACTCACTAAACAAAACATTCGTCAGGTCCTTTGACACTCCAAGCACCTTCTGACACTAGAGGCTACACATGAGCTTTTCCCTCTGCCTGGATGCTTTTTTGCTTCTTTTTGTCATTCAGATCACAGCTCAAGTCACGTCTCCTCACAGACATTCCCTGGCCATTCAATCTTAAGATGCCTCACACTCACTCACTCTACTCTTTCTCCCATCACTCAATTTGTCTCTGCAGTACACTTGTTATTTTCTGATCTTGAATAATATCAAAGACCATAACTGTCTTGATCCCTGCTGTATCCCTAAGAACTGGTGCCTGGCACATAGTAGGTGCTTAATAAATATTTATTGGAAAATTTTGCTGAATGGATTATTTTAAAACTTGCTTACTATATATCCTGCTTGAAACTGCCAGCTGAAGCTGAGTTCTGGAAGGAGGGAGATGTTATAATGAGAATAAGGTGAAACTCTGTTCAAGGAACATCTATTATACAGGTCTTGGAAAACCAACTGTAAGCAGTTTTACAGATATCAAATAGGAGAAGAGAGATTTGGGGAATTTAAAGAGAAACTTCCTTCTGACTGTCAAAAAGGGATGGAAAGAGAGAGCGTACAGGAGCTGGAGCAGAAGAAAGGAAGGAAAGGAAGGAGAGAAGAGGAGAAGTGAGGGAGGGAGGGAGAGAAGAAGTGAATTCAAGATGGGTCTTGAAATGCTACGTGGTTGAGACCTTACAGAGGCACAAGCCACATGTAATGAACCCACAGAAAACAAGAATGATGTATTACTGGGCAACCAAGGAGAGTTTCGAGGAGGAATTGAACTGACCTTGTAGAATTTGTACATTTTTTTTTCCTAATAGAAAGAGAAGGAAAAGAAAAACATAGCAGAGCCTAAACAAAGGTAAGCAGGAACAAAAGTGCAGGGCTGGTTCAGAGAAATGGAGGTCATGTTGTGGGGCTGGTGTATGAATACAGAGGGCGATCAGAGGGAATCCTGACAGCTAGTATGTAAGTAACATTAATTCCCCACGTGCGCCAGTTGTGACCTGTAGCAAGAACAAAGGCCACTTATAACCCATGTTCTTACTGGTTTCCTCTCTTTTTTCTTTTTCTCTTTTCCTTGACGTCTTTATTGAGATGTAATACACATATTAACCAACTCACCCATGTAAGTGTACAATTCTACGGTTTTTAGTAGAGTCACTGAGTTGTGCAACCAACACCACTATCTAACTCCAAAATATTTTCATCACCCTGAAAAGAAACCCCATACCCGCTAAGTCAGCCCTCATCCCCACCCTCTATCCCTGGGCAAACACTAATCCACTTTCAGTCTCTATGGATTTGCCAGTTCTAGACATTTCGTATAAAAGGAATCCTACAATATCTGGTCTTTTCTGATGGGCTTCTTTTACTTAGCATAAAGTTTTCTAGAGTCATCCTTGTTGGGAGCGTGTGTCAGTACTTCACTCCTTTTCGTGGCTGAAAAACACTGCACTGTATGGATATAGCACATTTTATATACAGTTCATCAGTTGATAGACATGTGGATTATTTCCACCTTTTCACTATTATGAATAATGCTGCTCTTAACATTCATATACAAGTATTTCTATGAGCATATATTTTTGTTTGTCCTGGGTATATACCTAGGAGTAGAATCATTGGGTCATATGGTTCACTCTATCTTTAATATTTTGAGAAATGGCCTATTTTCCAAAGCGGCTGTACTATTTTACATTCTTACCGACAATATCTGAGATGCCAGTTCCTCTCCATTCTTGCCAACACTTATTGCATCTGGCACTTTGATTATCGTCTTCCTAGTGGATGTGAATTGATATCTCATTGTAGTACCTCATTATAGTTTGATCTGCCTTTCCCTAATGACTAATTATGTTGAGCATCTTTTATTGTGAGTACTGGCTATTCTATTTCTGCTCAATCTACTCTTCACACAGAAGCAAAATTATAGTCTTTAACCTACAACACCAGGTCTCAATACTCCCCTGCCTAAAACTTTACACGGCTACCCCATTACACTTGGACTAAAATTCAAATCCCTCCCACAATATACTAGGCCCTGCATAGTATTACAACTTGAAATTACTAATTTGCAATTATTTTACTGATTTTAATTTACTAAAATAATGAACGATTCATTGTCATTATTCATTTATTATATATTTACTTATTATATTATTCACTGTAATATATTCAATATTATTTAATATTCAATATTTCATTTAAGGTATGTGTCAGTGTTCCCTATTCAGAAGAGCAGAAATAATGTCTGCCCATCCTCTGTGAATCCCTGTGCCTAAAACAATGGCTAGCATATGGTAAAACACATGCTCACCAAATGCATGAATAATTTAAAAATTAAAAAATAAATGATTCTCTCCAAATATAGCTAGATAATGCGCAGTACTATGTGAATGAAAAATTATATAAATGTGTGTCCTTCATTTATTTAGATGGAATAATAATGGTGTATTCCCATAAAACACGTGAATTGGCTGATCTAGAAGTGGAGAATGTAATGAACATAGACATACTTATTGTAGTTAGTTCAATCACAGTCTCTAAAGACTGTTGTCTGCTATTGTGATATTTTCAACCAACAGAACTCCTATGCACGTGCCGTACATTTGTCACTCAGTGATGTAAAAAAAAGAGAATAAATGAGTCAGGCAACAGGCTGATTACCATTATGCAGATCTGCAATGCAGGCTTTATTGCACAGACTAGCACTGATGCGTTGATTCTGATTCTGTGAACAATGACTGTGTTAACAGGCAAATGAAAGTGTCAGCAGCTCTACTGTGAGTCTGTGTCTTAACACAACCCACAGATATTGTGACTGTCCCACAAGCCAGCCTTTGTTCAATAAAATATAAAAGTCATTCTGAACCATGCTACAAAGTTTACGTTTCTTTGGGGTTTTGAGGTTGCTATTACCACACCCTGAGAAATTAAAGTAACTGGAAGTTAATAAAGAGAGAAATCATTCATACCATATGTTACTTAAAATGAAAAGCCATCAATCTGATGGCTTGTGATCTTTTACATGGAAAGCAACTTTCTTCCTTTTCCTTTCTAAATATATGACTTTGAGGATTAAAAACAAAACAAAACAGGAAGTAGTTCCCACCTAAGCCTCACTGACCTCTTCCTTCTCAGGGCACACTTTTCTACATATTTGTCCCCAAGAACTCATCTTGTTCTTCAGTTATTTAAACTTCAGTTTTATTTCCCCCAAAAAGATTCTGTTCAGTGCACTCTATCGTAACTTGAATCATTCACTTCTTTCCACCTTCTCAGCCACCACTGGGTCTAGGACACTCGCATTTCCTTCCTAGATGACTGCAGCCACCCTACTGTTCCCCCACCTCCACTCACGTTCCCCTCCAGAAAGTCACATCACATCACTCCCCATCATTACTGAATGGATGAACCAATGAATGAATGATTAACCATAGGAGGGGAAGAAGCAATTCTAATAAAAATGTTCTCATATGTAAAAAGCTTTTGTTCATATCCTCAAGCCAGCATTTTGCTGAGGATAGGTGAGAATTATTATTATTTACATTTTCAGATGAAAAAACTGAGGTCAGGGGAGTGGGATGATGTGCCCAGGGTTATACAACTTAGTCCGGGGACAGACAGAACCAAGATTCTGATTTGGAATTCCAAATTCCTTGTCCTGTGTTCTTTCCATGGCACAGCGTTTTCTCTTCCTTCCCCCACCAAAATACACACGCACACTCATATCCATGTAGGCACGTGCACACACACACACCAATTCAAGTGAAATCTAGGGTGTCTAATCTGTTTCAAAACAAATCTAGAAGATATTTATGTTTTTCTGTCTTCAAGCAGAGAGGAGCTATCTGTGATAGCAGAAGCGTACAAGTGGGAGATGATTTTGTTTCCAAGATAGAAGCAATCATGCTGTCCCCAGAACTGCCCAAGAAGAAACTCCCAATCTCACAACATGCACACAGGAACTTCCCTGGCGGCGCAGTGCTTAAGAGTCCGCCTGCCAATGCAGGGGACATGGGTTTGAGCCCTGGTCTGGGAAGATCCCACATGCCGTGGAACAAGTAAGCCTGTGCACCACAACTACTGAGCCTGCACTCTAGAGCCCTCGAGCCACAACTACTGAAGCCTGCGCACCTACAGCCCGTGCTCCGCAACGAGAAGCCACTGCAATGAGAAGCCAGCGCACTGCAACGAAGCGTAGCCCCCGCTAGCCGCAACTAGAGAAAGCCCACGTGCAGCAACGAAGACCCAATGCAGCCTAAATAAATAAATGAAATAAATCTATTTTTTTTAAAAAAAAGAACATGCACGCAACTCAAATTATCAGGAAAGCCACGGAGATAAGAAAGCCATGATTCCCTTTCAAAGGAAGTGTCTCAAATTTATGTTCAGCTGAGTATATCTAGAAACTGGGAAAGATTTAAATGCTCCTTGACACTTTTCTTTCTTTCAAGCAAGTTATTAAATGAGACAGAGCTCCTAGTGAGGCCTATGCTTCTGGTAGCTAACAGAAGGAACTTACAACATGATGAAAGGCAGGGTAAAGGAAACTAAAACCGAGCAAGGAGACTGGAGAAAATTTCAGAAAAAAATAAGGAGAGAATCACAGGGCATCTTCATACCAAAATACACGTTAGAACAGAAAGCAGGCAGGGGACACTGTGCCACAAGACTACCTCACTGGGCATCTTACTTCTTTATGAACCATCTTAATCTTCTCTCTCATCCAGGACAAAAATGACACCCACATCTTCTGGAGAAGGCTGTCAGGTAAGTACCAAAGAGAACACTTCTGTGGGTGACCTAATGAGACTGGTTACCAGACGGTACATTTTCCGTAACTCCGGTCAAAACGTGAGCTCAGGAACTAATGGGATCTAAAGGGGAATCAAATAAAATTATCCCAGACCAAGGAGTCAAGTGCCAAAAAAAAGAAAAAGGATGAATCCAAGCTTGAGTCTGAAACACACAAAGATTCAAAAATTCTTCCTCTAGACCAGCCTCCTTGCTTCTACCACTATGTACTCCCTCTTTATCCTTCCCTTTACAATTTCTACTTTGTCAGTACCATACTCTTCTCAGTTGAGTCTTTCTTTTTTCTCGAGTTCTCCGAATGGGAAGTTATAAAAAAAAACAATTTTCAGATGCCTGGGTCAGTGAAAGCAGTGACACTGATCTGCCAGGAACATGTCTACACCCCATTTCCGTCTACGTCATTATCACACTGTACCCCCCCAATTTCACCAGGTAGAAGGACATCTCTCTCTCAGTTCTTTAAACACTCCATAATTGAGATTCCTTGGGAACTTCAAAGATGTTTATTCCCTCATCTGGAATGATTTCTTTTTCTTTTCATCCTTCCTTGAGAGCCTGCCTTGACCTTGCCCAACCCTCCCCAACGAGACCTGACTAGTTCACTTCGTCTTGCACTCATGGTATTTATCACATAAGCAAAAATAGTTAATGAAGTAATTATATACTATTTGTCTCCCCTGTTAGACTAGACATTCCAAGAGGGCAAAAACATGATTTAACTTTCCTTACTACTAGAATCCCAATGATTAATTCATTGCTTAGCACATAGTAAGTGCTCAATAAAAAACTGCTCTTTTTGCTACCTGTCACCTTTCAAATTCTCCCCAGCTGCCTGATCTCAAGTTGTAGCTCAGTGTAAACTGACTTGGAGATGAAACACAGGTGACCAGAGGGAGGCTGTTACACGCCAATGACCAAGATGCAGTAGCGTTGCCCCTCCTCTACAATAACCTGTCTCTCTGACATAAAATGATATATCACCATCCCTCCTGTTGCAGAGCCAGAAATCTAGGGGTCATTCTTGATAACTGTCTCTGCCTCACCCTCACATCGAACCCATCACCTAGGACAGTCGATTTTATCACCTATCAAATGGCTCTGCCAACCACTCTCCAGATACCTTCACCATACTGTCCAAGCCACCATTCTCTTCCAGCAACAGCCTTCTCCTAGTTGGTCTCACTGCTTCACTCCCCCTCTTTTCCCCTCCATCCTCCACTTAGCAGCCAGAAGGTCCCCAGTGAAACACCTGCCATGCTACATCACTGCCTTCAATGACTTCTCATCGTTCTCAGGATAAGAAACAAAAGCCTTAATTGGTCTACAAGGCCCTCATAGACGACCACTGTGCCCCTCATTCACCTCAACTGGAGCCATTTCCCCACGTGCTCAGCCACTCTGGCCATCTTACTGACCTGTGGCCACACCAAGCCCTTGGTGTCACAGGGCCTTGTGCAAAGGCTCCCTCAGCCTATAGTGTTCTCTCCTCCATTAACCCTGCTTATTCTTCAGATCCCTGCTCAACTGTCCTGCTGGAGAGAGCCTTTTATGACCATATTTCCTCCCCCAGTCTAGAGCCAGTTCTTTCCCTTTTTACAGGGTTTAGATGTATTTCTAAATGTTTATAATTATGCATTCATTTAGTCAGATTGCTGAGTAATGCCTGTCTTTTGTACCAGACTAAATTCCTGGAGAGCAGAGACTTGGTATTTTAATGTTCACCATTATATCCTCAACATGTAACACAGTACCTAGCACACAGAGGCACTAAATAAACTTCTATGGATGGATGGATGGGTGGAGGGGTGGGTGGGTGAATGAATGGATGAATGGATAGTCTGAGGTGCCATTTGTCTATCAGCTAAGCCAGGCATTACAAAATCCCCACAGGAGCCAAGCACATAGCGTAAGTGTGTGAATCATGCTGGGTATTAGTAAAAAGGAGTAGCGGAGAATGCACTGACATTTAAAATTTTCATGAAACCCTAGGTTGGCCAAACAAAGTGTTTGCCCACTTTTAATTTAGGCCTTGGAGGAGACTGTTCCAAGAAGCTCCCCCTTCAAGTCTCACCTACTTAGCCCTCAGAGAGAAGGCAGGCTTCGGAGGTCACAGGCCACCACCACAGTCCCGAACGCAAGTTCTGTTCACAGGGAGCAAAGGACAAATCCAAGCCCAGTGAAGAAGCCTATCCCATAACCTGAAAGCCAGAAACTAGAATTCCCATACCCACTATTCTGACTCATTTCATTAAGTTTAAATGACTGAAAGAGGTTAAAAACTTAAATATGTGGTAAAACCCCAGCAATTCACTTGTTCAATTTTTAAAAAAAGGAAAAAAATGTTAAACTTTGTAACAATAGTATGAACACAAAAACATTTCCTGGGAGCACAAGGAGAGCTGTGGCTTTGAAATTCTGCCTTTTATCTTCATGGGAAAAGCAAAAGCTTACAAGCTGAAAAGAGCAAGTTTCCTCTGGTAAAAACTCACAGGACCTTAGGCTAGTGCTTCCCCACAACCTCAAATGCTTTTTACTGATCTGTGCCTTGACTGTGTAGAAACGTTCAAATGAAAAATCAAGATCATCTTCACTTACCTTTCTTATGCTCTCCTGTGATGAGAACTCAATGTATTCTAGGTTTACATGTGATTTCGCTAGATTTTTGCCATTACGAATCTGTTTTTCTTTAACTGCAAACCACCTGATTCCGATTTTCCCTTGCCATAAATCTGAATTTTTACTACATTTTATCTGAGATTCACAACAGATGGGCTATGAATCAAGGAAAATAAAATGGGAGGAGAGAAAAGATAAAATTATTGGGCAAAAACTACAGAGAAGATGAAACAGCTCTCAGAAAGGATAGAATAGGTATGGAAGAGGTAGTCCCAACAAAACAAAACCAAAGATCTGACAACTACCTTTAAATGAAGAAAAACATTTTCTTAAAAAAACTGTAAAAACAGCTGCTTTCACCTTAACTGTTACTGCAACCCAGAAACACAGAAAATACCTTGGCATTATATCAACCATATTTTTATGTCCTTACATCAACGATTTCATTCCATAGCTCTCTGTATACTTACTGGTCATAAAAGAGAGCAACCATGTTCAAGGATGTTAATCCACCAACTCCCATATTCCTGCCTCAACACGGCATTCTCCTTGAAACAAAACTCACCACACATTTTTAACCAGCACTGCAGAAAGACGTTATGGAAACCAATGTCCACTGAAACTGAAATCTAGCCCATCCAAACATTCTAGGACAGGTGAGAGCAGAGTGAGTTGACTGAAGAAGTGCCCACAATCTTAAAAGTTATGTTAAAATTCATGATTATAGGCAGAAGGGCAATTTATACCATGATATAAAATATTTCAATAGGAAAAGTTCAACTCATCACATATACACTATGTCTACCTGATGCCAAATATTTACTTGAAAGTCATACATTACAACAGCTGTCTTCATATTAGGGACTTGCTATAGAATTTCTATAGCGTCCTTGTCCTGCAAAACATTTCTGATGTATACTTTGTCTTTTTTTTCTTAAATCTCCCAGTAGAAATTCAAGAACTGCCTTCATCTGATAAAAGAACCCCATCTCTCCATGAGCAGAGATGCTGATAAAACTTGACTTTCAATTCAAAACTTCATTGCCAAAAATCTCTAGAATATGGCTTCCAGCAAACTTAGAAGAACATTCAGACTGTTTGTTGTTGTTGTCAATTTTTAGAAGGATTTATCTCTTTCGTGTTAAAAGCTCATTTGGTCACAGGTAACAGAAATTCTTTGAATCTTGCTTTGGGGTAGGAGATGAACAGAATATATTGTGGAACTCAAGGGCAGGAACTAGTTTTTGGGTGGAAACAAAGACCTAGACAGCCAGTCTCTGGATCTCGATCTCTCCACATGATATTCTGTCATCTCTGCCTCTCCGTAGGTCGACTTCACTCTTGTCTCTAAAATAGCTTTCTCTGCCACTGCAGGCATGCATGACAGAAACTGGCCATTCTTACATCTCACAAGATTGCGGATCCCCAATTCAGATGATTCAACAGACTATCTCTCCTGACCCTGAATTTCCACATGGAATCCAACTGTCAATCAGCTTTCGGCAGAGGAGCAATTTCTCATAGAAGAGCAATCTTCCAGTAGAAGAACTACTCAGGCAAATAATGTATATGCATTTCCTGTGACCTAGAAGTTCCACTCCAAAGAAAATTTCACACAGGTTCATAAAGGGCCATGAATAGGGATGTTCTTTGCACACTGTGTTGGCAAGAAGTTGCGTGTCCATTACCGTGAGAGGAAATCAGGTAAAGTTCAGTGGATGCACATGGCAGAGTATTATGCAGCAATGAGAAGCAAAGGACTATACACAGCCACATGGGAGAACTCTGTTGAGTGTGGGGCTTTGTCATACACTGTGTAAGCCACCCAGAGACAGACCAGGAGTCCCAGGGAGAAGGGCTACAGCAGGAAGTTGGACACGCAGTTGCCCTTTATCACAGCATCCCTTGGAGAGAAGTTCTTAGGTGGGAGTGTAGCCAGATGTACTGTGGGTTGTGCATGAGGAGAATAAACCACCCCTTTTCGTGAGCTTTGTGAGAGCTGCCTTGCATGCAGCAAAACAGGACCAAACCAGGCTGTGAGTACATGCTGGTTATTCAGGGGAGTTGCAGGCCCATGCTGATAGCATCGGCAGAGACTTTTGAGAAATGGAGGCTGGCTGCAGCCCATCCTCCTGGAGAGAGGGGAGGAGCCCCCAATCCCAGCCAACTCATTTCCAGTTAATGGGAAGAGAATGCTGGATCCTGCAACTGACATCCTATTGGTCACTACAAATCTGAAATGCACAATGCTTAGTAAAAAAAAAAAAGGGAGGAAATTGAAAAATATTTATAAAATAATGAACAGTACCATTTGCATAAATGGGAGTGGGACATGTGCCAATGAAATGGAGTGAATGACAAATAGAAAAAAAGAGGACCTTTCAGGGAACAATGATGGTAACGTGGCAGCAACTGATGTGTACAATCAACAGAAGCCTTTCTACTGGAGGTCCAAAACCAACCACAACAAAAGATTTTTTCTTTTAATTATAGTTGATTTATAATATTGTGTTAGCTTCAGGTGTACAACATAGTGATTCAGTACTTTTGCAGATTATATTCCATTATAGGTTACTACAAGCTACTGAGTGTAATTCCCTGTGCTGTACAGTAAATCCCTGTTGATTATTTTATGCATAGTAGTTTATATCTGTTAATCCCATACCCCTAATTTGTCCCTCTACCCTTGCCTCTCCCCTTTGGTAACCACAAGTTTGTTTTCTACATCTGTGAGTCTGTTTCTGTTTCGCATATACATTCATTTGTATTATTTTCTAGATTCCACATATTAGTGATATCATATAGTATTTGGCTTTCTTTGTCTGACTTATTACACTAAGCATAATATGCTCTAGGTCCATCCATGTTGCTGCAAATGGTATTATTTCATTCTTTATACTGCTGAGTAGTATTCCATTGTACATATATACCACATCTTCTTAAGCCAACAGTCTGCTGATGGGCACTTAGGTTGCTTTCCACATCTTGGCTATTGTAAATAGTGCTGCTATGAAAATTGGGGTGCATGTATCTTTTTGAATTAGTGGTATTGGTTTTTTGGATATATACCCATGAGTGGAATTGTTGGGTCATATGGTAGTTCTATTTTTAGGTTTTTGAGAAACCTCCATAGTGTTTTCCACAGTAGCTGCACCAATTTACATTTCCACAAACAGTGTAGGAGGGTTCCCTTTTCCCCACATGTTCGCCAACATTTGTTATCTGTGTTCTTTTCTTTTTTCTTTGCTGTACGCGGGCCTCTCACTGTTGTGGCCTCCCCCATTGCAGAACACAGGCTCCGGATGCGCAGGCTCAGCGGCCATGGCTCACGGGCCCAGCCACTCCGTGGCATGTGGGATCTTCCCGGACTGGGGCACAAACCCGTGTCCCCTGCATCGGCAGGCGGACTCTCAACCACTGTGCCACCAGGGAAGCCCTCTGTGTTCTTTTTGACCATAGCCATTCTGACCAGTGTGAGGTGATACTGCATTGTGGTTCTGATTTGCATTTCTCTAATAATTAGCTTTCTTGAGCATCTTTTCATGTGCCTGTTAGCCATCCGTATGTCTTCTCTGGAAAAATGCCTATTCAAGTCTTCTACCCATTTTTTGATTGGATTGTTTGTTGTTTTGATATTGAGTTGAATGAGCTGTTTGTATATTTTGGATATTGACCCCTTGTCGTTCCATCATTTACAAATATTTTCTCCCATTCCGTAGGTTGTCTACAAATTTTTTTTTTTTTTGTCTACAAATTTTTAAAAATAAATAAATAAAACACTTTTATGACTGTAGTTTCAGAATGACTGGGGGGCGGGGTGGCTCTCAGCCTGAGAAGACAGCCTCTAAGCTGCATATGAAGACCTGTCACTAATCATTTCTACAGACATTAAATACTGATTCTGAACCAGTAATGGAGGTTATTATACAACGAAGCTGAAATGACCTTTAAATAATAGCCTATCTTTGCCACAGATATTTTTCACTTACCAGGAGATGCTAGGAAATAAGATTAACTCTTCTTTTCTTTGAAGGTGGAAGTGATGGGAAGATTAAATATCCTCTTGACCTCAAAAATCACATAAATAATAGCTCAGCAATGCAATGCTTCAATGATAGCAAGGAAAATCTTGACCATGAGCAGTTAAGCATTCATAGAGAAAGAGGAAACAGATAGTGTCTGGCAACTGTTTTAATAAATCACCACAGCTTGGAAATGCATCTGAAAGGCACATGGCATAATTGATTTTCAGATTTCTGATCTTAAGGGTTTGAATATATTTGATACCTGCAAAAACAGATCTACTTCAACGCACATCATTTTTCAAATCAACATGAATTGAGCCAAAGGTGGACCAAAGTCAAAGAGCATCTCTGACTAATGTGGAACAAGGCACATTCCCCAGGTCAGAGGACGACTACACACTGGATTTTTAACTATGAAATTTCAATTCTACTCCAACTTGAATTTCCAGCTTTTGCCCTGTATCAACAGAACAGGAATGCCAGAGGGGAGGTGTCGGGGGACAAAATGTTGGTGAAAGCCAAGCTGGGGTTGGAGGGGCAGCTGAAAACAGGACTGCTCTTTTCCCTGGAACTTCTTAGACTTGCCAAGAACACAGATGATTGAGTCTGCAAGAGAGAGGCCCTCGGCCACCAAATGGCAAGCAGAGGGTCACTAGTTTAATGATGTACACGATGTCATGGTGACCCCTCGCTGGGGTCTCAGGCTCTACATTTTATAGTTTGGTTGTTATTTGACCTGAGGGAGTTTATTGACAACCATTACTTCTCATTAGAAGACTTTTTCTTTAAGCTCCAAGTTTTTTAGAGTTCATCTCTAGAATTCTTACAAAGGGCACTACATTCATAAAACATCTCAACACCCAAGAACATGGCTGAACCAAGGCAACCCTGAGACGCAGGTAACATCTGTTTCTGTATCTCAAACCTCTCAGCCTTCTGTCCAGTGCTGCTCTATTATTAAGCCCTTCTCTCCCTGACTAGATAGCCAGTCACACACCCTGCATCCTTGGTCCCCCAGTTCTCAACTTCTTCTCCCCTCCCCTGACTTGGATTTTTGCTAGAAGATTGCTGATGATAGGATGAATTCACAATGTGTAAGAGTCACAAAGAGCTGCCAGATTCTCAAAGTTAGGGGCACATCAACGAGCACACCTGGTGTTAAGGAGCGCCTGTGCTGACAGCGCAGGACCTGGGGCACGTCGCTAAACACTTAAATATCGCCGTGCACGTGGAGCCTGTTCACGCTATATATGCCATTCCTTCTCTTCCCTCCAGTTTCTCTGCTCCCTCACCCCAACCCAAGATTCTATCTCATGAATCAATGCCAAAGGGAGTCACTGTGATCAATGAAGGTATGTAGTCACCTGTAGGTGTTCTAAATCAGAAAAAAAAAAAAAATCCAAGGACCAGAGCTTAAATTGTTACTGCGATGGGTTTTTTTAATTTTTATTTAATTTAATTAATTTATTTATTTTTGGCTGTGTTGGGTCTTTGTTGCTGCACACGGGCTTTCTCTCCAGTTGTGGCAAGTGGGGGCTACTCTTTGTTGCAGTGCGTGGGCTTCTCATTGCAGTGGCTTCTCTTGTTGTGGAGCACGGGCTCTAGGCACGTGAGCTTCAGTATTTGCAGCACGCGGGCCCTAGAGCATGGGGGCTTCAGTGGTTGCAGCACGTGGGCTCAGTAGTTGTGGCGTGCGGGCTCTAGGGTGCATGGGCTTCAGTAGTTGTGGCTTGCAGGCTCTAGAGCGCAGGATCAGTAGTTGTGGCGCACGAGCTTAGTTGCTCTGTGGCATGTGGGATCTTCCCGGACCAGAGATCAAACTCATGTCCCCTGCATTGGCAGGTGGATTCTCAACCACTGCGCCACCAGGGAAGTCCCTGTGATGGTTTTCAAGACTGGTTGCAGGTTAAAACATTCTGTGAGAGAGTTTTTTAAAAGTACCAATGCCCAGTTCTACCCTATGCCAATTAAGTTATCTTTTCTTGTAGATATCGAACAGCATCAATAATTCTTAAAGACTCTCCAACTGATTCTAATATGCGACCAAGCTTGATAACTACTGGGTTGCCATTTCCAGATTGAATACCCTATCTGTGCTTTAGGGTCTATAAAGCTTTAACTCAAAGGAGGAATTTCAGGCACTGTAGCTGAGTAGAGGAAATATTTTGGATCTGTTTGAATATCACATGATATAATCGGTTTCTTCTTCCATCTCAGCACAGGATGCCAGCATTGTGCCTGAAATTCTCATCTTATTTAACCAATGGGGAAATCAGACTGGCTGACGACTCTAGTGAGAGGGGCTCTAGTACCCGCTGGGGTGTGTCTGATGAAAGCCTTCTCTTGACGGTTATATTCATGCATGGAAAGGCAAACTCCACGGTCCTGTGCAGTTGAGCATTGAAATTAAAAAAAAAAAAAGCAAAACCTATACCCTTAAGAAACTACTTTTTCATGCTTGATTTACTTAAGTTTAGTCCATGGTGGCATTTCTACATTAAATTGTTTTTCCTGCTGCCTTATATTTTAAAGCCCTTTGAGAAGTCCGACATTAAATTGGCCACACAATAGAAAAACTGGAAGAAGCAGACTCCCTCCCACCCTCTTTTGTTAGCATGATTGTTTTTGATTAAGTCAAGTCCAAAATGAAAACCACAGGGGCCTTCCATCACACACATCCATCGTAAGCCATGCTGGAGGCATTCTCAGAATCCTAGTAGAATCCCGACTCATGTGAACGTAGAGAAACTTGCTTGGAAATTCTGGTTAACTCAGAAACGTTTCTGGGGAGTCAGGGTTAGGAAGGCAGGTGTAGGCAAGAAACATTAAGCTAAATGGCTCAAGATTAGAGAAACGTTCCCTGAAAAGAGCAATTTTTTTCCAAGTAGAGTTTTTCCAGAATGATATCACCACAAAATCCAAGTCATTGTTTAATTTTTTGAGTTCAATGTCTCTCCTCTCCTCAGTTACCTTTGCTTGTAGCTGTGGATATTTTCTATTTTGATTTTGATGCCTCCATACCAAAGATTATACACCATACATAAAGCAGCATTTTTCCAAAAAGGGAATGGTGCTCAGAGAATCTTTGTTTGACACAGAAACTGCCATATAGTTTCCTAATCACAGACAATAAAATCAATTAAAAGCAGCAAACATGCATTCAGCCTAGCACAGATGCTTAGGCAGCGCTGTTGCAAGTTCAGCTCATGCAGTCTTGCTCCGTCTTCTACACAGAACTACCACGTACTAAGCCTCACTATGGGCCAGGCATGGTGCTCTTTGCTTTATATTAATTTTTCCTGTTTAATCCTCACCATGGATATTATTCCCCTCATTTTAAAAATGAAGAAACTGAGTTCCAAGTAGTGAAGTTTACTTGCTTAAGGCCACACAGAAAGCATGCAGCAGACCCAAAGAAGGGAACCCTAGTTTGTCTCACTGCAAAGCCTACTAGCTCTTAATAGCAACTCTCTACTCCCTTGTGGAATATAGACGATTAAATATAATAGAGACTATTAAACAAAACTGTTAAACAAAATCTGAAAGCAAAACAAATGCAGGCCTGGGCTTCCCTGGTGGCGCAGTGGTTGAGAGTCCACCTGCCAATGCAGGGGACACAGGTTCGTGCCCCGGTCCGGGAGGATCCCACATGCCGCGGAGCGGCTGGGCCCGTGAGCCATGGCCGCTGAGCCCGCGCATCCGGAGGCTGTGCTCCGCAACGGGAGAGGCCACAACAGTGAGAGGCCCGCGTACCGCAAAAAAAAAAAAAAAAAAACAAATGCAGGCCTGTCTTCCGTCCTGAGTCCTCCTAAGGGCCATGCTGAAGGACATGGGATGGGGGGGAGGGGTGAGCAGGGCTTCTCACAGACTCACACAGAGGACAGACTGGTGGCTGCCAATGGGGAGGGGTGGCCTGGGAGTTTGGGGTTAGCAGAGGCAAACTATTATATATAGAATGGATAAACAAGGTCCCACTGTAGAGCGCAAGGAACTAGATTCAATATCCTATGATAAACCATAATGGAAAACAATATTAAAAAAAGAATATGTGTATGTGTATAACTGAGTCACTTTGCTGCACGGCAGAGATTACCAGAACATTGCAAATCAACCATACTTCAATAAAATTTTTAAAAAAGAATGAAAATACCACCACAGGGTTTCTCCACCTCTCACTACAGACACTTTGGGCACAATAATTCCTTGCGGAGGGGGTCTGTCCTGTGCGCTGTAGGATGTTCAGGATCCCTGTCCTCTACACGCTAGATGCCAGAAGCACCCCCCTCCCAATAGTGACAACCGAAAATGACTCCAGACATTGGAAAATGTCTTCCAGGGACAAAGGCATCCCCAGCTGAGAACCAGTGACATAGCCGAAAATGCAACGGGGAGCCCTTGAATGGCGCCAGGGCAGCAGCCTGCTCCATCCATCCATTACTAAAAGCCTCCAAATGAAAACTGGTATCCAGACAGAGTGAGTCAAATCAAAGGTGGACGGCTGTCACTAGAGAACAGAGGGGTTTGCGATTCCCCTAAAGCATTTATGCACCCATCACACTCACTGCACTGGAGTCTCCTCCAGGTCCCAAGTCAGTGAATCATTACAGAGAGCCCCTTCTCAGTTTTTTCTAGGAGCTGGCCAGTTGATGCCACCTTGCAGTGTCTGGTTTATATCATACCCTGCCAGATCTACTGTCTGCTCTCTGCGGGGGTCTCCGTTTCCCATCTCTCAAAAGGAGAGCAGGAAACAGAGGCAGTCATAGAGTCGACAAAGGTAAACTCATGAGATCAACGTGTAACGTCTCGTTGCTAGTCTGGTGTCCTTCACAGCATAAAGATTATTCCTGTTCTACAAAATGTCCCTCTATCATATATTCCAAGGACTTTCGACCTAATTTCACATAAAAATCACTGACGACCCCCTCCACCAAGGAAACTAAGCAAAATAAGCCACAAAAGACAGTTCTTCCAACCTTGGGATGTTGAGGCTTACATTAGAATGAAGACCCTGAGAGGCTCCATGTAAGGAATTTTAACCTGAGCATCAGGTCATGTTAGCAAAACAGAGTGACCGTGACACTGCTTTAATTTATGTGGGGTGCTGATCTTTTTATCTCCCCAAGTGATGGTCCTGGTAGAATTGCGAACTTTCAACTCCAGTTCAAGGTGATACCTAGGATGAATTCAACCCACCTCATTAACAGCTGAAAACAAGTAAAAGGGGAGGGGGAACAGAAATGTTCTAAGATTCCAGAACTGCTCTCTCACAAGTTCACCTGCAACTCATTTTCTGTTTCAAACAGGCTCAAGACAGTAGGCTCTGCAGCATTACACACAACACTGAAAAGCTTTATAACTTGGTCTCTTCAGGGTCCTTTTGCCTCCTGCCACCCATGGATGTCATTGTAAGTGTGATACTTTCATTGTCATGGCAGCAGGATGCTACTAGTTTGACTGCCAGCCACTGGGGCCTGGAAATGATATTCATACCACATGGACACTTCTCTCTTGGCACTTTAGGGTCTCTAATTGCACCAACAGCATTGTCTCCTTGCTAGAAATAATTTTAGGGGTTTCCCTCAAGTGAACTGGAGCCTGGACCCAAGCTTGGCCTTGAAAGCTCTTCCTGCCACTGAACTGAACTGACAGAATGAGTTATTTAAGGCAGGACGGCCTCCTTTGAGCTCAGAGCCTCTCTGCCCCTGCCAGATGACTCAAAAAATGAATCTGATTTTTCCTCCTTCTTGCTAATCTTCCTTCTGAAGTTCGGGCCATGTGCGTGTCTCACAAACATTTTTACAAGTCGCAGAGCAAGGAAAGAAAAAACTAAGCAGCTCATTCTCCCACCCCGCCCCTTGAAACATTCTTCTGTTAAATAAGCCAAAAAAAAAAAAAAAAAAAACCATTGGCTGAAAGAGCCACATCATCTGAAAATTTTTGCCTACTTAGGATCATGCCACCCTTTGGTTTTATCAATTAACTATGGGTTGGCAAGTCTGTACCCTGGTGCTTGGCATTGAGGCTGGTACCCTTCATGTACACGTAAACGAGATAATTCCCATGGGCCAGTACAGCCAGTCTTATGAGAGTTTAGAGAATGGCTGTCAGTGGAACACAGTCCAGAAATCAAAAGGGAATTCAAATACATAGACTCTTTACTCAGTCACCCAAAGAAATGCCAAACCAGGAGCCCCTTAACTGATCTCTCTGCGTCCTCCCTCAACCTACAACAGTCTATTTTCCATAAAGTAACCGGAATGACCAAATGGAAGTTTGGCTACGTTACCCCTCTGCTTAGAACCATAAAGTACAAAGTTTTATCCTGGCCTCCGTGATCTGCTAGTTCATGGATCTCACCTCCTACCTTTGCCTTTCAGGGACCCCAATCCAGACCTCTGGCTTTCTTTGAATGCACAGAGCAAGTTCCTGTCATTACCTGGCTCAAATGTCCACTCATCAGCAAGGCCTTTGCTGACTAACCAATAAAGCCCCCTTCCTCCTACCCAGATTATTCTCTAGGGCCCTTACCCTTTCTTGGTTTCATGTGATATTAAACATTAGTTGGTTTATCTGTCATCCCTGGAAAGGTCAGCTCTATGAGAGCAGAGACTTTGTCAGTAGGGTGATCAAGGAAGACTTCTCTGAGGAGGTGACATATGAGCAGAGACCACAGGCATCCCCAAATGACATGAGGGATCAAGCTGAGGAAGGAGAGCTCCTGTCAGGACACAAACGCAGACTCTGAGACAGGACTGGGCTTGGCCATTCTGAGAAACAAGGGGAAAAATTTTTCAATGATTTTATAGTAATTTCTTAATACTGGCATCTTTTCTTTGTGGGAAAAAAAACAAACTTCCTTTCCTATGCCGTTCATTATATTTGATAGAATTAGATGAAGACTCTGTGTTGTTACAGATGGACGAATTCTCTCCTCTGAGCATGGGTGTTGTCTGTAGTAAAATATGAGGGGCCAATGGGGGTTTTGTGCAGGACTGTGTGTCTGGGGAAAGGAAAGCCGGACTGCTAACCCGTCCCTCTTCTAGCCCCCAGGGAGATTCTTATCTGGACTTTTTAAATGCTTTCTCCCAGTCTATCTCTGACCCTTTTAGAAAATAGGGATTAAGCAGAAGAAGTGCCTTCTTGACCAATACCAAAAAAGACTGGTTTACAGAGCAAACAGGCTAAGGCCTAATTCTCTAGAAGAATTTAAAAGGACAGCCCAGTGGCCTTTCCTCCCAGAGGCTAAGAAGGGCTAATTCATGGTTACTCCAGGTCTCTGCATTACTAGATGTATTTCTTTTATTAGGGAGAGAGAGTATTTGAGATGTTGTGAATCCTTAAAATGTGTACAAGATACACATACCAAAGCTTCGTTTACAGCAAGGAATCACCTGCCAGGTAATACCTTTGGGGTAGATGGGAGACTTGAGGCTGGGCATTTGTAATGCCACTGTGCCAAAAGATCTGGGTTGGTCACGTTTTTAAGACACTCTGACCTCTTTATGTGCCTCTGAATGAGGAGCCACCAGGATGCCAGGCCCATCCGTGACCCAGCGAACAGGAAAAGACCTTACAAGCTACTTCACCCCAAGGTGACGGCAAGTTAATCTACCTCCCCCACAGATGTCTGCATTACAATTTCATTTTGCTGAAAACCTTATTAAGCATCTGCTATGAGCCAGGCTTTCTGTTCCCTGATTAAACTTGTCTTATTTCAGTGGCTCTTAATGGAATGAGGCTATGAGAATTAGGTTAGGGAGAGGGGGAGGGAAGGGCACATAAGTAGTGTGAAAAAAAATATGTGCAATACCTCTATTATTTTCATGATATAAACTATATTCATTAAAGCTCAACCAAAATCTACTTTGCTAGTGGCCTTAACGCCAGCTGAGTCTAGACCCTGAGCTTCAGTAATCCTGCCTCTCCTCTTTGTCCCTCACCCCTTGGGATGATACAAGTTTCCCATAGTTGCCGCCTGGTTGTCAACCCCCACTGGCTACTCAGCCCATCTTCCATGACCCATGTAACCAATTCTCCACATTATATCCCCTCAATTTTAAATACAGAGAGTGTTCTGTTTTTCTGGTTGGATCCTAACTGAAACAGAGACCATACGTAACACGTCCAAGGTCACAGTTAAAAGAAGCTGAGCTGGGGATGAAACTCAAGTCTGTGTGCATCCAACAGCCATAGTTTTTCCACTGCTTCTTGCTGCCTAGATAAATTCATTCATTCATTGAGTATTTATTGAGTTCCCACTGTCTGCTAGGCACTGCACTAGGAGGTAGATGAAGAAGATTCTGAAAGCAAAGACTTATGGCTAACAAAGACCTCAGATGTGGCCTGAGCTTGGACCCCATGTTTATGGATGAAAGTGTTAAGAGGATTTCCTTCCCAAGAATCAGGCTGGCTCACGATTCTCCCTACACTATGGCCACACACTCCAAAGGTCAACTCAGGTACTGAGGGGATGCTTCACAGACTGCACTACCCAAGAAATGAATCACAAGAATCTCCTAATTTAAGAAAAGTACAATGTTTATTTACTAGAACTCAGGAAAGGCAACTGTGCTCAGAGATGGTCAGAGGTGTCTCTGAACTCACAGCTCCCACCATCCCAATTCACCAATACATTGGCCTGAGCTGACTGGTGTGTTCTCCTTTTTGGTTGAGTCCCCCAAACCAACCCCAGCTCTCCACCTCCCCCTGGATATACATGGACAGGGAGTCCACACTGAGCACCACAATGGTGTTACGAAATTCATATTTCATTGTTTCCTGCTCCCATAGCAAGTAACCCCCAAATGATCTCATGAAATCCATCTCGTTTTTTTTCTGCTCTTCCTAAATCTTACCAGTAGAGGAATAGGGAAATCATAAAATGCACCTTGCATGTCCCATCTCTTCCTGTAACTAATCAGCAAGAGAAGAGTAGAAGCAGGCGGCAGTGACACAGAGACAGCAGAGAATTATTGAGAGGACAAGCTTGTCCCTTTTAAGGTTTATGGAGTTCAAGCACATCTAGAAGGAATTTGTTAAGATATGTACATAGGAGGGCTTTTTTCAATGTGTGTGAGGCTGAGAACCTCAGGCTTAAAGGTGTATGGGTTTTAGATATGAGCTCCTGAATACATTACACTCCATGCCCAAGGTAGCCCAGCACAAAAACTGAGACACAGAAAGATGACACAATTTGCCCAAAGACACAATCCATGTTTGTGGCAAAGAGAGTTGGTAAGGCCAGCCATTCAAGTTTTTCTCAGACTGAAAAGGATGACTGCTTCACTTTGGTTTTGCTAATAAAACATTTTAAACCATTTATTTACACACACAGAAACACAAACACAACTATAAACTTAGAAATCCTTGGGGAATATACTACAAATAATAGCATGAAAGGAGATTAGCCAACCTTAGAGAGCAAAAAGCAATTCTACCAGTTGGAATATCTTTCCTCAATAAAAAATGATGCTGTACACAAGAAAGCAAGCCTCTGAAGATATCCAGGACCCTCTGTATGCTCAGGAAATACAATGGTTTACAACTGAGCAAGTACTCTACCCTCCCTTCACTGGGAGGATTGCTCAAGTCAATAAATAAAAAAGCAAACACATATCGATGTGTGTATAAGTTCTCAGTATTACATCACACATTTCTTGGGGATTTGGAGTACTGATTAAGAAAATAAATGTAATATTTTTTCCAGAAATTAAAAACCTCAGTCCTTGGATTCAGTGACGTGATTGCTTTCCTCGGTCTAATACATAGGTCTCAGTCAAATCTTGGTCTCACCTGGGAATGATTCACAATTAAGTGCTGGCTCAGAAAGACAAAAAAGAATTTTTTTAATCCACCAGTAATGGTTTAAAAATGTATTCTCTGATGCTCTTCTCATCAAGAGTGGACTCCCATTCTACTCTCGCTGAATACGGCTCCCTTCTAAGGAAGAGAAGGCGGCACATTTCTGTGGGACTTCTGAGGCTAGGTCCATAAAGGGCAACTTGCTCTCTTGCCTCTTGGGACATACACCTCTGGAACCTTGAGCCACCCTGTAAGTCTTGCTGTCTTATAACCGCCATACTGGCAAGACAACAAAGAGAGAGAGAGATGAGCCAGGAATTCCCGCTGTTCGAGTCTTCCTAGCTCAGATGCCAAATATCTGGGTGATGACACCTTTAAGATGACTCCAGGTTTGACACCATCTGACTGCTACTGCTCTAATGACCCCAAAATGGGAACCATATAGCTGAGCCTGTCAGTCCACAGGACTGTGGGAGATAATAATGAATGATTATTACTGTTTTATGCCATGAAGTTGGAATGATTTCTCATGTAGCAATAAAGGATCATAATATCCTAACAAGTAAATTATCATCTTTCTACTTAGTGGACCTCTAGTACTTTTTACCTGTCCGGAATTTTTTTTCCTTTTAAGAACTTTTCTCCTCTCCGATTCTACATGATTCTTCTGGACCTGACCGCCAAGTCCAGAGGTCTTCTACCTCTGGGCAGATACATGGCCCAACCTGGCCAATCAAATGAGTATCTCACCTTGCAGATAGTGACTGGTCCAAAGCAGGGACACATGATACAGAGGAGTCAATCAGAGAACCTTGGGGGAATCAATGCAGACTCTAGAAAAAGATGTTGCCCTTGTCTCTGGATTCTCTAACATTGGGATGGCATCTTTGCTGACAGAAGGAAAAGAGTTGGCCTGGAAACGAAGGGAGGACAAGAGAAGACAGAGTACAGAGAAAGAGGTGTAGAAAGCAGACAGTGTGGGGAGTAGAGAGACAGAAAGTGGTTGAGTCACAGCGACTGTTTTGAACCCACATATCTAGTCATGTAAAAAGCCAGGATACATCTCCTTGGACTTCTTTTTTTAACATCTTTATTGGAGTATAATTGTTTACAAAGTTGTACTAGTTTCTGCTGTATAACAAAGTGAATCACCTATATGTATACATATAACCTCATATCCACTCCCTCTGGCATCCCCTCCCACCCTCCCTATCCCACCCTTCTAGGTTATCACAAAGCACCAAGCTGATCTCCCTGTGTGATGCAGCTGCTTCCCACTAGCTATTTTACATTTGGTGGCATATCTGTCAGTGCTACACTCTCACTTCGTCCCAGCTTACCCTTCCCCCTCCCTGTGTCCTCAAGTCCATTCTCTGTGTCTGCATCTATATTCCTGTCCTGCCCCTAGGTTCATCAGAACCTTTTTTTTTTGTTTAATTCCATATATATGTGTTAGCATATGGTATTTGTTTTTCTCTTTCTGACTTACTTCACTCTATATGATAGGCTCTAGGGCCATCCACCTCATTACACATAACTCACTTTCATTTCTTTCTATGGCTGAGTAATATTCCATTGTATATATGTGCCACATCTGCTTTATCCATTCATCTGTCAATGTACACTAAGGTTGCTTCCATGTCCTGGCTATTGAAAATAGAGCTGCAATGAACAGTATGGTACGTAACTCTCTTTGAATTATGGTTTTCTCAGGGTATATGCCCAGTAGTGGGATTGCTGGGTCATGTGGCAGTTCTATTTTTAGTTTTTTAAGGAACCTCCATACTGTTCTCCATAGTGGCTGTATCAATTTACATCCCACCAACAGTGCAAGAGGGTTCCCTTTTCTCCACACCCTCTCCAGCATTTACTGTTTCTAGATTTTTTGATAATGGCCATTGTGAATGGTGTGAGGTGATACCTCACTGTACTTCTGATTTGCATTTCTCTAATGATTCGTGATGTTGAGCATCCTCTCATGTGTTTGCTGGCAATCTGTATACCTTCTTTGGAGAAATGTCAATTTAGGTCTTCTACCCATTTTTGGATTGGGTTGTTTGTTTTTTTGATATTGAGCTACATAAGCTGATTATGTATTTTGGAGATTTATCCTTTCTCAGTTGCTTCGTTTGCAAATATTTTCTCCCATTCTGAGGATTGTCTTTTCATATTGTTTATGGTTTCCTTTGCTGTGCAAAAGCTTTTAAGTTTCATTAGGTCCCATTTGCTTATTTTTGTTTTTTATTTCCATTTCTCTAGGAGGTGGGTCAAAAAGGATCTTGCTGTGATTTATGTCTTAGAGTGTTCTGCCTATGTTTTTCTCTAAGAGTTTGATAGTGCCTGGCCTTACATTTAGGTCTTTAATATATTTTGAATTTATTTTTTATGTACTGTGTTAGGGAGTGTTCTAATTTCATTCTTTTACATGCAGCAGTCCAGTTTTCCCAGAACCACTTATTGAAGAGGCTGTCTTTTCTCCATTGTATATTCTTGCCTCCTTTATCAAAGATAAGGTGACCATAGGTGCATGGGATTGTCTCTGAGCTTTCTATCCTGTCCCATTGATCTATCTTTCCATTTTTGTGCCAGTACCATACTGTCTTGATTACTGTAGCTTTGTAGTATAGTCTGAAGTCAGGGACCCTGATTCCTCCAGCTCCGTTTTTCTTTCTCAAGATTGCTTTGGCTATTCAGGGTCTTTTGTGTAAAAAGTGTGAAATTTTTTGTTCTAGTTCTGTGAAAAATGCCATTGGTAGTTTGATAGGGATTACACTGAATCTGTAGATTGCTTTGGGTAGTATAGTGATTTTCACAATGTTGATTCTTCCAGTCCAAGAACATGGCATATCTCTTCATCTGTTTGTATCATCTTCAATTTCTTTTATCAGTATCTTATAGTTTTCTGCATACAGGAAACTTTTGTCTCCTTAGGTAGGTTTATTCCTAGGTATTTTATTCTTTTTTTTGCAATGGTAAATGGGAGTGTTTCCTTAATTTCTCTTTCAGATTTTTCATCGTTAGTGTATAGGAATGCAAGAGATTTCTGTGCATTAATTTTGTATCCTGCTACTTTACCAAATTTATTGATTAGCTCTAGTAGTTTTCTGGTAGCATCTTTAGTATTCTCTATGTATAGTATAACAGTGACAGTTTAAGTTCTTTTCTGATTTGGATTCCTTTTATTTCTTTTTCTTCTCTGACTGCTGTGGCTAAAACTTCCAAAACTATGCTGAATAATAGTGGTGAGAGTGGGCAACCTTGTCTTGTTCCTGATCTTAGTGGAAATGGTTTCACTTTTTCACCATTGAGAACAATGTTGGCTGTGGGTTTGTCATATATGGCCTTTATGATGTTGAGGTAAGTTCCCTCTATGCCTACTTTCTGGAGGGTTTTTATCATAAATCAGTGTTGAATTTTGTGAGAACCTTTTTCTGCATCTATTGAGATGATCATATGGTTTTTGTCCTTCAATTTGTTAATATGGTGTATCACATTGATTGATTTACATATACTGAAGAATCCTTGCATTCCTGGGAAAAACCCCACTTGATCATGAAGTATGATTCTTTTAATGTGCTGTTGGATTCTGTTTGGTAGCATTTTGTTGAGGATTTCTGCATCTGTGATCATCAATGGTATTGCCCTGTCGTTTTCTTCTTTTGTGACATCTTTGTCTGGTTTTGGTATCAGGGTGATGGTGCCCTCGTAGAATGAATTTGGGAGTGTTCTCGCCTCTGCTAATTTTGGAACAGTTTCAGAAGGACAAGTGTTAGCTCTTCTCTAAATGTTAGATAGAATTTGCCCATGAAGCCATCTGGTCCTGGGCTTTTGTTTGCTGGAAGATTTTTAATCACAGTTTCAATTTCAGTGCCTGTGATTGGTCTGCTTATATTTTCTCTTTCTTCCTGGTTCAGTCTCAGAAGGTTGTGTTTTTCCAAAAATTTGTCCATTTCTTCCAGCTGTCCATTTTATTGGTATATAGTTGCTTGTAGTAATCTCTCATGATCTTTTGTATTTCTGCAGTGTCAGATGTTACTGTATTTCTGCAGTGTCAGATGGCTAATGGTTTATCAATTTTGTTTATCTTCTCAAAGAACCAGCTTTTAGTTTTAGTTTCTTTGCTATTGTTTCCTTCACTTATTTTTTTAATTTATTTCTGATCTGATCTTTATGATTTCCTTCCTTCTGCTAACTTTGGGGTTTTTTTGTTCTTCTTTCTCTAATTGCTTTAGGTGTAACGTTAGGTTGTTTGAGATTTTTCATGTTTCCTGAGGTAGGATTGTATTGCTATAAACTTCCCTCTTAGAACTGCTTTTGCTGCATCCCACAGGTTTTGGGCAGTCGTGTTTTCATTGTCATTTGTTTCTAGGTAGTTTGTGATTTCCTCTTTGATTTCTTCAGTGATCTCTTGGTTATTTGGTAGCATATTGTTTAGCCTCAATGTGTTTGTATTTTTTACAGGTTTTTTTCCTGCAACTGATATCTAGTCATATAGTGCTGTGGTTGGAAAAGATACTTGATACGATTTCAACTTTCTTAAATTTACCAAGCCTTGATTTATGACCCAAGATATGATCTATCCTGGAGAATGTTCCATGAGCACTTGAGAAGAAAGTGTATTCTGTTGTTTTTGGATGGAATGTCCTATAAATATCAATTAAGTACATCTTGTTTAATGTGGCATTTAAAGCTTGTGTTTCCTTATTCATTTTCATTTTGGATGATCTGTCCATTGGTGAAACTGGGGTGTTAAAGTCCCCCACTATTATTGTGTTACTGTCAATTTCCCTTTTTATGGCTGTTAGTATTTGCCTTATGTATTGAGGTGCTCCTATGTTGGGTGCATAAATATTTACCATTGTTATGTCTTCTTCTTGGACTGATCCCTTGATCATTATGTAGTGTCCTTCTTTGTCTCTTGTTCCAGTCTTTATTTTAAAGTCTACTTTGTCTGACATGAGAATTGCTACTCCAGCTTTCTTTTGATTTCCATTTGCATGGAATATCTTTTTCCATCCCCTCACTTTCAGTCTGTATGTGTCCCTAGGTCTGAAGTGGGTCTCTTGTAGACAGCATATATACGGCTCTTGTTTTAGTATCCATTCAACCAGTCTGTGACTTTTGGTGGGAGCATTTAATCCATTTACATTTAAGGTAATTATCGATATGTATGTTCCTATTCCCATTTTCTTAATTGTTTTGGGTTTGTTATTGTAGGTCTTTTCCTTCTCTTGGGCTTCCTGCCTAGAGAAGTTCCTTTAGCATTTGTTGTAAAGCTGGTTTGGTGGTGCTGAATTATCTTAGCTTTTGCTTGTCTGTAAAGGTTTTAATTTCTCCATCAAATCTGAATGAGATCCTTGCTGGGTAGAATAATCTTGGTTGCAGATTATTCCCTTTCATCACTTTAAATATGTTCTGCCAGTCCCTTCTGGCTTGCAGAGTTTCTGCTGGAAGATCAGCTGTTAACCTTATGGGGATTCCCTTGTATGTAATTTGTTGCTTTTCCCTTGCTGCTTTTAATATTTCTTTTGTATTTAATTTCTTCTAAATTTATTTTTGGCTGTGTTGGGTCTTCGTTTCTGTGCGAGGGCTTTCTCTAGTTGTGCCAAGTGGGGGCCGCTCTTCATCGCAAGGCGCGGTCCTCTCACTATTGCGGCCTCTCTTGGTGCGGAGCACAGGCTCCAGACGCGCAGGTTCAGTAGTTGTGGCTCACGAGCCTAGTTGCTCCGCGGCACGTGGGATTCCCAGACCAGGGCTCGAACCCATGTCCCCTGCATTGGCAGGCAGGTTCTCAACCACTGTGCCACCAGGGAAGCCCCTGTATTTAATTTTTGATAGCTTGATTAATATGTGTCTCGGCATGTTTCTCTTTGGGTTTATCCTGTATAGAACTCTCTGCACTTCCTGGATTTGATTAACCTTTTCCTTTCCCATGTTAGGGAAGTTTTTGACTATAATCTCTTCAAATATTTGCTCAGACCCTTTCTTTTTCTCTTCTTCTTCTGGGACCCCTATAATTTGTATGTTGGTGCGTTTAAATGTTGTCCCAGAGGTCTCTGAGACTGTCCTCAATTATTTTCATTCTTTTTTCGTTATTCTCCTTTGCAGTAAGCATTTCCACTATTCTATCTTCCTGGTCACTTATCCGTTCTTCTGCCTCAGTTATTCTGCTATTGATTCCTTCTAGAGAATTTTTAATTTCATTTATTGTGCTGGTCATCATTGTTTGTTTGCTCTTTAGTTCTTCTAAGTCCTTGTGAAACGTTTCTTTTATTTTCTCCATTCTATTTCCAAGATTTTGGATCATCTTCACTATCATTACTCTGAATTCTTTTTTAGGTAGACTGCCTATTTCCTCTTCATTTGTTTGGTCTGGTGGGTTTTTACCGTGCTCCTTCATCTGCTATGTATTTCTCTGTCTTCTCACTTTGTTTATCTTACTGTGTTTGGTGTCTCCTTTTCACAGGTGCAGGTTCATAGTTCCCATTGTTTTTGGTGTCTGCCCCCAGTGGGTAAGCTTGGTTCAGTGGGTTGTGTAGGCTTCCTGATGGAGGGGACTGGTGCCTGTGTTCTGGTGGGTGGGTCTGGATCTTGTCTTTCTAGGGGGCAGGGCCAAGCCTGGTGATGTGTTTTGGGGTGTCTGTGAACCTATTATGATTTTAGATAGCCTCTCTGCTAATGGGTGGGGTTGTGTTCCTGTCTTGCTAGTTGTTTGGCATGGGGCGTCCAGCACTGGAGCTTGCTGCCTGTTTGGTGGGGCTGGGTCTTAACACTGAGACACAGATCTCTGGGAGAGCTCTCGCCGACTGATATTATGTGGGGCCGGGAGGTCTCTGGTGGACCAATATCCTGAACTCGGCTATCCCACCTTGGAGGCTCAGGCCTGACACCAGGCCAGAACAAGAAGACCCTGTCAGCCACATGGCTCAGAAGAAAAGGGAGAAATAAAGAAAGAAAAAAAAATTTTTTTAATATAATAAAATAAATTATTAAAATAATTTTAAAAATAAGAAGAGAGCAACAAAACCAATAAACAAATCCACCAATGATAACAAGCGTGAAAAACAAAACTAAGATAAACATAAAAGTCAGAAACAAATCAGTCGCAGACAGCAAACCCCAAGTCTACAGTTGCTCCTGAAGTCCACTGCCTCAGTTTTGGGAACCTTCATTGTCTAATCAGGTATTCTTCAAATGCAGGGTTTGTCAAGCTGATTGTGGGGATTCGTCTGCTGATCCTGAGGCTCCATGGAGAAATTCCCCTTTCTCGTCTTTGTTCGCACAGCTCCTGGTGTGCAGCTTTGGTTTGGGCCCCACCTCTGTGTGTAGACTGCCCTCAGGCATCTGTTCCCCCCCCAGACAGGAGGGCGTTAAAGCAGCAGCTGATTAGGGGGCTCTTGCTCACTCAGGCCAGGGGGAGGGAGGGGTACGGTAGTCATAACTGGATGTGGGGCGATCCTGCGGCAGCAGAGGCCAGCATGACGTTGCACCAGCCTGAGGCGCACCGTGTGTTCTCCCAGGGAAATTGTCTCTGCATCACGGGACCCTGGCAGTGGTGGGCTGCACAGGCTCCCAGGGAGTGGGTGTCGATAGTGACCTGTGCTCGCACACCGAATCCTTGGCAGCTGCAGCAGCAGCGTTAGCGTTTTATGCCCGTCTCTGGGGTCCGAGCTGATAGCCGCGGCTTGCACCTTTCTCTAGAGCTTGCTTAGGCAGTGCTCTGCCTTCTGTGGGCACACGGGGAGGAATCCCCTCTCCTCGTGCACCCCGAAACAAAGGTCTCTTGCCGCTCTGGCAGGTTCAGATTTTTTCCCAAACTCCCTCCTGGCTAGCTGTGGTGCACTAGCCCCCTTCAGGCTGTGTTCACACCGCCAACCCCAGTCCTCTCCCTGCGCTCTGACCTCCGAAGCCCGAGCCTCAGCTCCCAGCCCCCACCTGCCCCAGCAGGTGAGCAGACAAGCCTCTCAGGCTGGTGTGTGCTGGTTGGCACCAATCTTCTGTGCCGGAATCTCTCCTCTTTGCCCTCTGCACCCCTGCTGTTGCGCTCTCCTCCGTGGCTCCGAAGCTTCCCCCGCTGCCCACCCCCCGTCTCCACCAGTGCAAGGGTTTCCTAGTGTGTGGAAACTTTTCCTACTTCACAGCTCCCTCCCAGAGGTGCAGGTCCTGTCCCTATTCTTTTGTCTCTGTTTTTTCTGTTCTTTTGCCCTACCCAGATACTTGGGATTTTCTTGCCTTTTGGGAAGTCTGAGGTCTTCTGCCAGCGTTCAGTAGGTGTTCTGTAGGAATTGTTCCACATGTAGATGCATTTTCGATGTATTTGTGGGGAAGAAGGTGATCTCCATGTCTTACTCCTCCACCATCTTGAAGGTCCCCCCTTCTCCTTGGACTTTTCACACACATGCCTTAATAAAGCCTCATTTTTGCTTAAGCTAGTTTGAGTTTGGTTTCTGACACTTACAAAATGAGTTCTGTCTAATTCCATAGCCTTTTAGAAAAAGGAGTCAGGAAAGACCTAAAGAGATAAGCACAAATTTGGCCAGAAACAAACTGCAATGATAATTATTCATACAAATGCTACATACCCCTGATGGAAAACAAAATATACACTTCATTTTTTAATACACATGACATACTTAATCCAACTGCAAACAAAGGAATTAAGGGGTCTGGATAAAAACTGAAATTTGACTTAATAATTATTTTACTTTAAGATGCAAATATTACTTTACAACCCAAACTAAGTGAGTTAAAACATTTAGTATCTCACGGTTTCTATGGGTCAGGTATCCAGGAGAAACTTAGCTGGGTCCTATGTCTTGGGATCTCTCATGGATCCAATCAAAGTATCAGCCAGAGCTAGGGTCTCATCTGAAGGTTCAGTTGGGGGAGAATCCATTTCCAAGCTCATTATGTAATTATTGGCAAGTTTCATATCCCCATGGGCTATAGACTGAGAGTCTCAGTTCCTCACTGTGTGTTGGCAAGAGGAAGCCCTCAGTTCCCAGCAACACAGACTTCTTTGAGGGCAGCTCACAACATGGTAGCAGGCTACCATCAGGACAAGCAAATAAGAAAGACTGAGCAAGTTAGAGCAAAACAGAAGTCACAGTCTCTTATAACTCTATCCCAGTAATGACATCCCCCACTTTGCCCTATTCTAAGCAAGTCACAAGGTCCAACCCACTCTTACACAAGGAAACGAATACTGCAAGGCCGGGGTCAGTGGGCACCATTGTAGATGCTAAGTATTCCTCCAGGGATATTCTTACTTCACCAAAGGCTTCTTCTACATCCTCTGAAGCCAAACTTGAAGCCACAAGTGTCTTATGACAGAGTTCTTGGTACAGAAACTAGCAATGGCAGAAAACTCCTTTTAGGAAATTGAAGGACGGGGTTCCCCCAAACTCAGGCTGCTTCAGAATTATTATTACTGTATACTAGGGGACTATGGTCAACAGTCTTGTGGGAAGGTGAAAACTAGATTTGTCTCATTTCCTTTTAGCTTGTCAGTGAGTGGTTGAGGAGTGAGACTAATGGATGCAGATTACAGTACTAGACCTTCTCCAAGCCTCAGGAGTGCCAGCATCAGAAATTTCTGAATCATAACACAAAAGCCACAATTTTCTTGGTCTAAAGGAAGAGTGGCCTTGGACCAAGGCCTTACCATCCAAGCTACTGAGGTCACTCTCACCTGGCACCACTGCTTAGAGACACAGGTGCACCTGGGTCTGTAAGAATGCAGCTAGAGTTCAGAGTAAATGACTTTGGTGGAACAGAAAGAATATCGCAAGCTATCTGCTTATCAGTAGCACTTGGGCCCCCTCCATTTCAAAAAAAAGTTTATTCCTCCTTCTTTCTAACCACTGATTACTCCATAAAATCCTATTTGCACTTGTAAGCATGTTCCTCCAGCAAAATGAATCCGTAAAACCAAACTGACACCATTAAACAGCTCTCTGTTAAGCCTTAAAAAAGAGCTATCATTATTTGGATTTGGCACAAGAAAAAGGATGCAATCATTTGCATAAAAATTACTGAATACAGAATTTTAGAAGAAGTTTTAGACTCCAGGGTGCTTTAGTCTAAAAACCGTTTCACTTCTTTTTAGAGAAGCATCTATAGAAGAAGTTGCTTACAGTTTTTACTTTTTTCTCCACATAGAATAGCACATTCTGGGTTATGCATGTTTGCTACTTATTCTTGAATGAGTGCCCCCATCTTCCCATCTATGTAAAAGGCACTGTTAGATTGCCCCTGGAGAACAGCAGGCACTAGCCAGGAGCCTGAAGATCTCTCTTGTAAGTGTGTTTCCCATGTGGGAATGCCATGGTGAGGTAGAAAGAAAAGCAGCAACAGAGAATTTGTTCACCTTGATTCAAGTTGTGCCTGGGTCAAGTTCATTCAAGAAAACAAAAAGTAACCTTCCACCTAGCTTTTAAACCAAGATATGTGATCTACAGAGAAATATTGTACATCAGCAGAGAGCTATGCTACAAAACTGCTTCCCGTCACCAAAATACCATTATAATAATTGATACTTTATAGCTGGCTCTGACCCTCAAAATTGTCATCAACCCTCCTTAACGTTCCTTCCCCAACTAGTTACCAACAGTCAGGGCACAAAGTCTAAGACTCAGAGTTTCCTGTGAGAAGAGGCTTGGATGTTCCTCTCTCTTCCTATGCCCTTCAACCCAAAGATGAGAAACAAAGCTGGCAAGGACAAGCATCTACACTTTGTGGTCTCACTGAGTGTTGTCCATGAAAGGCACCTCCATCTGGGTGGGTTAGAATAGCTCTTAGGCCTTGTGGCTAGAGGAGAGACACCATAGGTATACACATTCAGGAACCCCAAGGTGGAAATGGTCCTTGAAGCTATTGTGAAGTGGTTTGCTTGCACACATCATTCCACTGGATGCAAATGTAACAGTGGACATGATAGCCAAAAACTTGGTTTATCGGTCTTCATTCTCAGATCCTCCAACTCGGATGGGAGAGTCCTATACTTCCCATCTGTCCATGGGAACATCACATCTGTCTTCCCTGTAATCTTAATCCCCCTCTTTGATAGACAATACTTAGTTATGAACTACTGGTAACTTCCTATCTGGACATAAGTGATTTTTAGCAATTTTATCTAAAGCCCCAGGTTAGACAGTATAGTTACGTCCAAATATTCATTCTATTCATACCCCACTGGAAAAAAGACACACAGTTTGGGAAGATGAACCTCACACCCAGGACCCCCACTCCAGATGAGTTGTGTTGAGGTTTCCCAGTCTTTCACTTTTCCTCGTGGCTAAGAGCACAGGTTCAAGTGTTGGAGAGCCTGAGTTCTAATCCTAGTTCTGCTTCTTGCTCTCTCTGGGCTTTACTTTCTTCATCCTATCACATTGGGGATAATAACAGTATCCACTTTACAGGCATGCTGTAAGGGTTAGATGAGATAATCTAAGTAAAGTGTTTTTAACGGTGCCTATAGTGGTGCTCGAAGCACGGCAGAACGTTGGAATGTAACAGGGCTCAACAGAAGGCAGCAAGTGCCATCACTATGTTGGTGGCACGAAGGTTATGGGAAGAGCGAGTCCTTGCATTCAGAAACCAAAAAAACTCAGAGTAACAAGACACAAGGTTTCAAGTCAGATGGGAAAGAGAGACTTTGGATGGGCCAGGAGCTGGGCAATTGGCTTATGTGTCCTGTGGATAGAGTGATGGTGGGACATGGAAAACACAGCTTGTGGGCCTTTCTGATTATTCTCCCAACCTCTAATGGTCTGATGAGGCCATAACAAAGTCCTAAGCCTAAGATCATAGAAACTGAGAAGTATCAAGTACAACCCTCTAGTTCCACAGATGGAAAAATGGGAGGACCAGATAGGCAAAATGACTTGCCCCAAATCATGTAACTTGTCTGTGGTAGAGGTAATGATGCATTAAGATCTCATGACAGCCAGGCCAGTATTTTTTACCCACCAACCAGGAATTTAATTAGCTTTGCTGTTTTTCTTTTGTTGCCTTTCCTTTTTTAAATTAATTTTTATTGTAATTAGCTTTAATTACAATGCTATCATGAATGTGTTCAAGCTGTCACGACCTGCTGGTCAACCTTACACACAAACTCAAGTTAAGGTTTTACTATTGAGGAGGCCAATATGGCCCCACAGATTCCTTCCCAACAGGCGGAATAACAGAAAGCAAATATTATTATGCTAAAATTACCAAACCATTGAATCATCAAACAGAATGTACTTATATTAGGGCAGCAATCTATGCATAAAACAGAGCAAATCACTGAACACAAACTGGGTACAGACAGATTGGGTAAGTGGGGGATGATGATAAACAAAAATGGCCCGAGCTAAACCAGAAAAACTAAACGTGCTCTCACCCCTCTGAATTGACCAGTTGACCCTTACAGCTGTCACAAGACCTGGGACACAAAGATGTACATTTCAACTCTCTTCCACTTATGAGCTATGTGACTGGAGCCAGTTACTTAAACTCTCAGGGCTCCAGATTCTGCTTCTATAAACAGGAGATAAAAACATCTGACTCACAGGGTTGTTTTCACGAAGCATTAGAGAGAAATTGTTGACGATGTGCAGGACAGTGCCTGGCCCATGGCATTTGGCACAGTTGTTCCCAATCCAGGTATATCCAAAGATACTTATTTTATGAAAAAGCAGTAATTATCTGTTATGCAGCAGGTCTTTCCTAACAGGGCTCTTGTTTTGTTTTGTTTCAATGATTTTCCAAATTAAATAGAGAGCAAGGAGCTGGTTTAGATTAGAGTCACCACAAAATAGCTCAGGCTGTAGATGTGACCTATTTTTAAGCTGCCACAGCATAGTTGGGAATATTTTCTTTGTCTTGGGAAGGAGCCAGAGCTGGAAGCTTCCTTTCCTCTGCTTTGTGTGTCAGACCAACCAATGCAGGCTCTTTGACAGTTCTGAGGCTCTGGCCCAAGGCTGGGAGCCTCCTCTGACCTCCCTGGACCCCTCCCCAGAAAGCTTACTTAGCACACTGGCAGCATCACTGAAATGTCCTCTACTTACAATTAAAGCTCCAATCAAGGTGATCATCAGTGCATTTATAATGTCATTGCTACAACCTCTAATGCCATCTGTTGGTAGTGGGTAGAGTTGATATGCTCCTGGTCCAGTGCATGGCTTTGCTGAATTCTACAGTGTATGGCAGATTATCTCCTAAAATGGTCACTAATCCACCTTACAATAAGTACTAAAGGAATTTCATTAGGCTGAAAAAAAAATTATTCCCAGGTGGTAATTCAAATCCACACCAAAAAAATAAAGTACATACCAGTAAAGGTAATTATGTAATTATAAAAGATGGTATGAATTCTTATTTCTTTTACTTTCTTTTCTTAACTAATTTAAAAAGCAACTGTACCAAAAATACATATATAATTGTATTCTTAGGCCTATAACGTATAGAAGTATAGAGGGTTTGAAAGTAAAAGTAAAGAAAATCAGTGAACCCAAAGGCAAGTCACTAGTAAATCCTCCTTCCCTGTACACACACGCCATTCCTCCCATCAGGAGGTGGGGGTCTATTTCTCTTCCCTCTGAATCTGGACTGTCACTGTAACTTGCACTAATCAAATATGGCAGAAATGGCCACTAAAGAGGCCGTTGTGCTACATAGGTCCAGACTAGCCTGTTGTGAGACAGACCTCAAGGAAAGGCCCTGGAGGAAGAGAGGACACAAGGTGAAGAACGAGGGCTTCCGAACCATCAGCCACTGAGACATCCGACATGTGAGACAGAAAGCTGGAGGCTTAGAGCCCAGCCCAGCCACCAGCTGAATGGAACTTCATGAGATCTCCCAGACAACTCCATGTTGAGCAAAATAACCACTCAGCCCACTGACAGAATTGTAAGAAAGAACACAGGGTTGTGTTAAGCCACTAAGTGATATATAACTGAAAACAGTTTTGAGGTTTAAAGCTCTTAAGTTGAGAAACTTCTAGTATAGTAAATGTTGGCTGAAGCTCAATCTCATTCCTCTATAGTGTTGGAAGACAGAAGGCACCTGATCTTCTGGCCCAGAGGTCTTCAACCTCCCAGAGCTGAAACTAGATGACAGTTGAGTTTCTCTGCTTGAAGTAGAGGTGGTGGTGGGGAGACACCCAGAAACCCACCTGTTCAGCCTCTCTAATTACCTCTTAGAGGTTTCTCACTGCCAGACCTTTGAAAAACCAAACGTGATTAACACCATTTGAAGACCCGTGATGTGAAGTCAGTACTGTGATTTTACAGACAACGCACATAAGAAAGGGGGTTACTCAAGTCATATAAAAGTTACTGGCTGACTTGTAATCAGAGTGAGGTCTCCTGAGGCTTACTTAAGTATGTCCTCCTCAACACCAGGGTCTTCCTGAAAACTACTTCAGTTCGTGCTCACTTTGGGGACCATTTCTCACTGTGATGAGCCAGACAGAGTTGTACCAGTTACGACACAGACTCAGGAGCCACATTTCATTTCTAGCTGTGTGACCTTGACCTCTCCCAGCAGCAGAGAGTAACACTGAGTCCCTGATATGGCACCATTCCCCGGGGTGCATGTTGATTACACTGGACCACTTCCATCATGGAAGGAGCAGCATTTTGTTCTTACTGGAACAAACACTTAATCTGGATATGAATTTGCCTTCCCTGAACTCAAAGCTTCTGCCAAAACTACCATCGGTGGACTTAGAGGATGCCTCATCCACATTCATGCTATTCCACACAGCGTTGCTTCTGACCAAGGAACTTGCTTCACAGCAAATGAAATGTGGCTATGGGCCCAGGCTTGTGGAATTTACTTGTCCTGCCATGTTCCCCACCATCCTGAAGTGGCTGGCTTGATAGACTGGTGGAATGATCTTTGGAAGACTCAGTCACAGTGGCAGGGAGGTGGCAATTTCTTGCAGGGCTGGGGCAAGGTTTTCCAAGAGGCTATATACGCTTTGATTCAGCATCCCATAGCCAAGATTCCTCCCACAGCCAAGACTGATGGGTCCAGGAATCAAAAGGGGATCCACTGGCAAAAACCCCTAGTGATCGACTAGCAAATTTTGCTTCCTGTTCCTGGAACATTATCTTCTACAGATCTACAGGTCTTAGTTCCAAAGGAATGCTTCTACCAGAAGCCACAACAATGATTCCACTGGACCAAAAGTTAAGACTGTTGCCCAACCGCTTTGGGCTCCCCATGACCCTGAATTAACAGGCAAAGAAGAGAATTACGTGCTGGCTGGGGTGACTGATCCTGATTACCACGGGGAAACTGGACTGCTACCCCACACCGGAGGTAAGGAAGAGTACATCTACAATACAGGAGAGCCCTTAGGGCATCTCTTACTATGTACTCTTTTGCTTTGTAATGTAAGTCAATAGAAAACTACAACAACTCAATTCAGGCAGGACTACTCAGGGCCAAGACTCTTCAGGAATGAAGGTTTGGGTCACCCCACCAGGTAAAGAACCACTACCAGATAAGGTGTTTACTGAGGACAGACAGTGAGCATAAAAACAGGTAGTTAAGTAGTTATAAATACCAACGATGGCCATGAGACCAGTTATAGAAACAGGGACTGTAACTGTCATGAATATTTTCTCATTTTGTTACAAAGGTGTGTTTGTATTAAGCAAATATCTTTTTCTTCCCTCTCTTATTGACTTATCATATAACATAAGATGTATTAACTTTACATAATAGTATTTATGTATTTTTAATTTTACATCATAGTATTTAAGTTACAGGATACTCAGGAGACATCACACAACGACTTTGTATCCTCTTCTGGGGAAATTATTTGTGCATTTTTTGTTGTAAGCAAGATATTTGCATCAAGGTAGGCAGAAGTATGACCTTTTTATTCCTTTTATTTTGAAATTAAATGTAGTTTAAGGGGACGTGTATAGGTGCCAAGTTGAAAAGGGCAGACTATAATAACTAATTTTACATGTCAACTTGGCCAGGCCATGGACCCAGTTTTCGGTCAAACACCAGCCTAGATGTTGTTGTGAAATTATTTTTTAGACATGACTAATACCTAAATCAGTAGACTCTGACTAAAGCAGATTACCCTCCATAACATGGGTGGGTCCCATCCAATGAGTTGAAGGACTTAAGAGAAAAAGATTGAAGTCCTCTGAGGAAGAAGGAATTCTGCCTCCACGCCACCCGCAGACTTGAGCTGCAACATCACCTCTTCCCTGGGTCTCCAGCCTGCCAGCCTGCCCTGCAGATTTTGGACTTGCCAGCCTCTAAGTTTTCTGAGCCAATTCCTTCAAAGAAATCCCTTTCTCTTCCACTCTTTCTCCCACTCCCTCTTCCCATTAGGAAAAAATATTTATTGATTTGTTTGTTTGTTTCTTACTGGCTCCATTTCTCAGGAGAACTCTGACTGACAGAAACACTACATAAGCATGTACTATTATATTATTACGATGTACTTCATTATTTTAGATATCTTTGTACACCATCTCAATTTTCCTTTGGACTATGACATCAACTTCTATCCATGGAACACTGCAAATCACATTATAGGTATCACTCTCCCTTTACTAAATATAAGACCTTAAGGACAGAAACTGTTTCTATTCATCTTTATATTCCCATAGCAAATTGCAGATGATCAATAAATATTTTTGAACAAATAAATGAATGGATGGATGAAAAAATTCTGCCCCACAGCAGGCAAAAATGTCCACTTGTTCTTAGCTCATGTCACATTAGTCTGATCAATTCTGTCAGTATAACTGACGGCTAACTTGTGGTTATGCTAAAAGAGAGACTGTAGGCAACTATTTCAGGGATGAGTAACTTATCATAGAATTCATAACGGCCTTGTCATTCTTTAGCTAACATCAACTAGCTCAAAGTTCCCCGAAGTTCTTAATCGTAATACAGAAAGAATCTATTCCAGTTTCCAAAGTCAGTTACTATAGTCTCAGCTGTCTTCAGGCTGAAGTTGCTTAGGAGCTAGGAGAGCATGCTTGGAAGAAGTGTGAGCAGCTCTCAAGACTTCATGATTTATCAAAACCAAAGAGCCAGAAAGAAGCCAGAGCCCCAAAACCCTCAGTCCATCTCCTTCTTTAACTTGACGGTGTGGAATCTACATGGTGAGCGCTTAACTTACTGCAACTGGGTTACCTATTCTTAGAAGCATGTTCTGTCCTCCAATTTTAGCCTATTTGCGAAATCAGTACAAACAAGAAGACAAGCGGTATATCCAGAATAATCAATGTACACTTCCATGGGCTAATGAGAACAGTTGCTGGAATTTCAACAGAAATTGTCCTTTATTTGTCATTATAATAATTAATAATAATGACAAGTAACTTTCTAACCAGCAAGGATGAAATCACTCAACACTGAAACTGACACATCGTCTCAGCCAGAATTACAGGCTCAACTTTTTAGTTGTTTGGGAATCTAACAGTTTTCTTATCACTTTGAGGAAATGAGCTTGAGGATTTGGGAAATCTGGTTCATAATGAGTCATAGAATTCCAGAGTCTCAGAAGGTCAAAGCTAAGAAAATCATCTGTATTCAATCTCTTCACAAGAGGTTAATATGCATAAGCATGGAAATATGTTCAAAATATACTGTCAAGATGAAAACAATAAATATATATAATATCGATTTTTATAAACATAACAAAAATAAAAACAAATTAAAAATACATTTGCTGGGAAAAGTGTTCTAAAAATAAAAATAAATAGAGGTATTCTGGACAAATCCAGAAGAATATTAAAATATAAACAGTGATTATTTTTGAGAGAATAAAATTCTATAGTGATTACAATAAAAGCCCACGTTATTTTCCCTTTCTGTATATATGCTGCTTAAAATGTGACTTTGCAACTCCTGCCACCAAAATATGGAGTCAAGTTCTCTCCTTGAATCTTGGCTGGCCATGAGACTGCTCTAGTCAATAGAAGCGGGAGGAATAAAGGAGTGCCAGTGACAAACCCAGGCCTCAAAAGGCTTCCACTTGCTCTCTAAGGGCCCTGCTCAGCCACGATGAGGCCCTGCCCAAGCCCCAGACCAGCCTGCTCTGTGACAAAACAGACACAGCCCAGACACCTTCACTGCCCCATCTGACAGCCAGCTCCACCAGATTTGCAAATGAGGCCACCGTAAACCAGTTAGCCCCAGCCAATATACCAGCTGACCACAGACACATAAGCAAGTTCAAGTGTGATCTTCTAAGCTTGGACCAGATCAGCAGAACCACCCAACAAATATTTAGAGTCATGAGCAATAATAAACACTTATTATTTCAAGCCACTGGATTCAGGTGTGGTTTGTTACGCAGCAATAGTTAACTGATACCACCTAAAAATGGTTATGTGGACACAACCTAATAATCCTTTCCTACAATGTTATCATTTTACAATGAGCATATATTGCTTTTCAAAGCGAAATAAAGATTTTTAAACTATCTCACCTTTTAAAAAGAAGAAAACTAAAGCCCTGAAGGGAAACTGCCCAATTGGCGAGAGCTCTGGCTGCAAGCGACAAAAACCTGATCCAAATTTAAGCAAAGCAGCTAACATACTGATTCACAGGACTGTGAGGCCTTGGGTGGACTATTTCCAGTTCAGTAATGGTTGAACTTAGATGATCAAATATATTTGTCCACAATATGTTTTTCTCTTTTTTATAGCTCATTTCTTCTAGTTTGGCTTCATTCTCAGGCAGGTAATTCTAACAGTAAGAAGATGGGAGGTTTAGCAGACTCCCAGGTAAAAGAGAATTCTCCTTTCCTAGAAATTTTGGCAAAGTTTCAGGATTCACTTTAATTGGCCCAGTTTGGATCACATGCCCATCGCTTCTGCAGGCACTGCTGTCCTTATCAGCCAGGCCTGTTCACATCCCATCCCTTACTCAGGGTTTTGCGCTGAATGGAGAAAGGGCACTTACTCAAAGGAAAACTGGGGCACTGTGACCCTAAGAAGGGGAAAGTGGGAGTTTGGCGGGGAATCAAAAACAGAAGCTCATATCAACTGACGACATGTAAGTGAGTGAGTGAGTGACCAAGCTGGGACTAGCTCCCAGGTCTTCTGGGTTCCAGCACAGCACCAGGAAATACCATTCCACATCCTGTCACAATACGGTCTCTAGCTCTCTACCCTTGGACTCTTCCTCTATCTGGTCAGCAGCATAAAAACAAATATGAAATTCTCTGCTGCTGTGAAAACTCATGACAAAGTACTGTTTTCACAAATTAAAGTGAAGTAGCCATCATCCGTTCTGGGGCAGCAACAAAACGTGCATTCCCTCCTTCCATAACTATCTCATGGTTGCCGACCACTACATGCCTTAATTTGTTCTATGACTCTTATTTAAATGAAAAGCAATACAGACATCCTAAAAGGGGGTAAGTTTAATTACCATCGCACAACCCATCAGTTTTGCAAACCCTCCCAAGTAGAGTGGAAAAGATGCCTTATCACAGCAGAAAACATAGGGAGGCCATCACTTGATACACGGGATAAACTGGGTCTGTGAAAAGAAAAGCTTGAAAGGGGCTTTTACTATACTTAAGTGCTTCAGGCTTTTCTGTTACAGTTTCAAAATACTGACATATCATCACATTTGCTGCAACCTCTGATGGCAAAGCCTCCCAACTCACCGTAAAGGAAGAGAAAATTAAGACCCACAGGGAGAAACCAGCATGTTCCCGTTCACTGGTTGACTAGATATGTCTCAGCTCTGTTCACCCAGAAGTGTAAAGGACTCTGACCTGCAAAGTGGGAGGCAGAGACATTTTTCTTCCACACATCTTGACATGGCAAAGACAAGCTGGTACATATTGGAAACTATGTGATATTCTCAGCAGCCCCAAATAAAATGTCCCCTCCTCTGATTCAGTGGGTAATGAATCACAGACTGCCCTGTGACACGTCTTTCCCTGGTTATTTTGAACCAGGAATTTAATCTTTATACTTAACTTCTCTTACGTGTGCTTTGTCTCCCAATTAGATAGTGACTTGGGGACAGGGACTCTATGAAAAGCCAGTGAAGACCAGCTCCCTTTGTGCCATTTCCAGTCAACTGCTGGTCACTCGTGGGATGCTGGGAAGTTTGAAGCCAGGGCTCTGTGGGAAAGAAGGCTGAAGTCATTGGTCACGCCTGACCTAGGTCTCATAGGGCGGGGAGTGGGTGACCCCAAATTGGCCAGGCACTTGCCACTCTGTCAACCCTGTTCCCAGCTCCCTTCTCATTTGACACCAACAGCCTCATGCTGTTCACGAAACACTAATCTGTTTTTTTTTTAATTAATTAATTTATTTATTTTTGGCTGTGTTGGGTCTTCGTTGCTGCACATGGGCTTTCTCTAGTTGCGGCGAGCGGGGGCTACTCTTTGTTGCAGTGCACGGGCTTCTCATTGTGGTGGCTTCTCTTGTTGCGGAGCACAGGCTCTAGGCACACAGGCTCCAGTAGTTGCAGCACGCAGCCTCAGTATTTGTGGCTCGCGGGCTCTAGAGCGCAGGCTCAGCAGTTGTGGCGCACGGGCTTCGCTGCTCTGCAGTATGTGGGATCTTCCCAGACCAGGCCTCGAACCCATGTCCCCTGCCCTGGCAGACGGATTCTTAACCACTGTGCCACCAGGTAAGTCCCTAATCTGTTTTCTTTATTCAGGATTCCAATCTTTGTAGAGGTGTAGATCAATAAAAGCTAGATCAGTACCCAATGTATGTGCAGGTAATCTTTAAAAAATCAATTTATTTTGTTTTCTGATCAGAAAGTTATCATGTGCTTTGTGTGGTAAATCTAGAAAATAAAGGGAAATTTACAATAATTATAGTAAGATAAAGAAAAATGACTGGGCTTCCCTGGTGGCGCAGTGGTTGAGAGTCCGCCTGCCGATGCAGGGGACACGGGTTCGTGCCCCGGTCCGGGAAGATCCCACATGCCACAGAGCGGCTGGGCCCGTGAGCCATGGCCGCTGAGCCTGAGCGTTCGGAGGCTGTGCTCCGCAACGGGAGAGGCCACAGCAGTGAGAGGCCCGCCTACCGCAAAAAAAAAGAAAAAAGAAAAATGATTGTAATTATGTGATCCAAAGATAACCACTGATAATATTTTTGGAGTGTTCCTTGCCAGCCAATTTATTTTTCTATTTGGGCTCCCCCCAGATTTGGTTTATGCGGTATATATTTTGTAATTGTTTTTCTCACTTAGCATTGAATCTTAAACATTTTAAAAGTCATCCTTGTTTCCCCAAAATGTGTTTACTCCAAATAATATTCCTTTACATGGATTTCCGTGTGTTGATTTTCAATTTAACTGAGGATTTATTTGTATTAAATTATATTGGTTTTCATAATTTAGATAGAATTTTCTTAACAGCAGTGGGGCTTTTTACTGCATCATCACAGTAAGTAAAACATTCTCAGGGGTTCTGCTTCCGAAGTGGACAAATGTTTGGATTCAAACCCAGCCAAGCTAAGAGTATACCTTGTTTATACAGTGTTCAAAACATGAATGATCTTATAAGGAGAGGAGAATCATAGTGATGTGTATCTACTGAAATATAATCTGGAAGCAAATTCTATCTTTTTTGTTTCCTTTCTGAATTAAGAATGAACACTAACACCATCTGGTTATCTTCCCCCTCCCCTTAACTGTTTCTAGAGTCTTCACATCCTTCAAGCCAGAGGAGAAAGAATCATATTATCAGCAGAGAATCTGATTAATCTCATGGCAAGTAACATCGTCTTCACATTTCATTCAGGGAACATTCTACAGAAGCTGTACTCAGGGATAACATCAGGGAGAAAGAAGAGTCAGCAAGAGCTAGAACATTCTAGCAATCATCCAAGGTAGGTCACTCACCGGCATCCTTATTGTTTCGTTGACTTAAAAAGAAACTTTAAACGTATTAAGTTTTTTAAGTTACTTAATGTTGAACTACATTAGATGTTCTTAAATTTAAATGTGCATAATAACTGCCCGGAGGCTTGTTAAAAATTCAGATTCCCGGTCTTTAGCCCAAACCTAGTTACTAAATCAGAATCTTGGAATACAGGAAAGAAGGAAACCAGAGATTCTGTAGTGTCCAAAGTTCCCCAGGTGATTCTGATGCAACTTGTGGGAAACCATGGCCTCAAAACAAGCAAGCGGAACTGAAAATCTCAGTCAATAACCTGTTATTTGGTCTGCTTGATTCAGTGTCAAATAAATCGAATAACTTATCTTGATGAAATAAAGGTTCCCCCGCCCATGCCAACTAATATATATGAAACATTAACATTGTGTTCATATACGTCCTCAGCCAATGGATTGCAATTCCTTCAAACAACCCATAGGACTCTGATAACTAGTTCTCCACACCCATCCCCGTAATTTCGGTAACGTCCTCAGCAGCCAACTGGCACACCGAGCAAACAAAAAGTAACTAGGATTATCACCCTATCCTCTTTGTCAGCAAAGAGCAAAGACAATCGACATTTTAGTTGGCCTAAATGGCTTTAGGATGGGAAAATATACCATGTCTGGTTGACACTCTGAAATACTAGAAAAGCCAAGGATTCTCATCCACTACTTCCTACTCATGAACCCCTAGCTGGGCTTCAGTTTGCTAGGAAAGTATAAGGCATCTATTAGGAAATTCTGTGATGAGATGAACAGAATTTATTCCAAATAACAAGGGAAGAATAAAAGACACTGCCTAATCAAGGGCTCGATTGTGAAGAAAAGATCCTGAGTACCAGAGGAATCTGGTGAAGAGAAAAACTATATGAGATTTGGTCTCTATAATTACATTAGCCTTGCAGATGGCAACTTGCCTGCAATTTAGTTTCTCATGATCTTTATTTTAAACATCTCATTATATTACCATCTCTGGAGTCTGGATGGGTTAACCATTTTTGTCAGCTGATGTATTTGGGAACTTTTTTGAAAGCCTGATTTTTACCATAAATCAATCAGATAAACCTCTCAACATAAAATCCATTTAAAGAATCAATTATAATTCACCTGCTCCTTCTGCCCGTACTAAGATAATTTTTCACCCCAGCTATCCAATTGTGAATTGCCCAAAAGATGTCACTTTCAGGGACGTCCCTGGTGGCGCAGTGGTTAAGAATCTGCCTGTCACTGCAGGGGACACAGGCTCGAGCCCTGGTACGGGAAGATCCCACATGTCACGGAGCAACTAAGCCTGTCCTCTGCAACTACTGAGTCTGTGCTCTAGAGCCCGCGGGCCACAACTACTGAGCCCACGTGCCACAACTACTGGAGCCTATGCACCTAGAGCCCATGCTCCACAACAAGAGAGGCCACCACAATGAGAAGCCCATGCACTGCAATAGAGTAGCCCCCTCTCAATGCAACTAGAGAAAGTCCGTGCAGCAACGAAGACCCAACACAGCCAAAAATAAATAAATAAAGTTAAAAAAAAAAAAAGATGTCAGTTTCAGAAAGTTTGTCACATATAATAAAAAAGGAAACTTTGATCACTTGTACCTAGCTTCATTTTACTGTGTTACTGCAGAAGAGAATTTTTGTCTTAATGTAATGGAAACATTAGCATTTAGAAAACAAACCCTACTGAATATAGCTTTGGATAAAAACATTTAAAATTAAATATAACTTCAGAATATCTTTGTTACATAAAAAAAGAATTTTTATGCTTATAATTCCACCAACCAGAGAGAAGCACTGTTAACACCTTGGTATATAACCTCCAAATCTTTTCCTAAGTGTATCTCTCTCACACACACACACACACACACACACACACACACAGATATTTGTATTACACATATAAGAATTCTAAAGAAATATAAAATTACACATAATATATTTTTATAAATAAAATAATATTTTATTATTATAAAATATCAGAGAATAAGAAGAATATTATTTCTTATCGAAATAATACGGATCTCCTGTCCTAGCCTACACTGTAGTGCTGAACACATCACTGAGCTGAAAAGCCTCCTCCGCATCACACGTCTGGTAGGGGAAGATCACTAAGGCGAAGGGGGAGCAGAACCTCCACCAGGCACATTCCACTCATTCATTCCAGAAGCACGTATTAAACACAGACTTCATGCCAGGTACTACGACTGGTGCTGGCCAATTCAAAGTTTACCAATGAGCATTTTGAACAGAGATAATCACAGATTCATAGATGATCCTGAAAGGATGTGATATGTGCTATGAGAGTGCCCTGAAAACACAAAGGACAAGGCAACAGGGTCTACCTGAGAGGTCAGAATCACAGAGAAGGTCAACAATCCGGAGCTTAAAAAAAAAACCCACAAGTTTTTCAGGTAAACAGCAGACAGGAGAAGGACATCATAGTCAGTGGGAACAGATATGCAAAGGCTCAAAGGCCTATGAGAGAATGGCATGTTCTGGGAAAGAAAACTACGGCTACACAGTAACAAAGCACAGACCCCAGCAATACTAGGACATGAGGATGGGAATGTGGCCTGGGTCAGCCCTCAAAGGCCTCTAAATGCCATCTTAAGGATTCAGAAAGATATTTAAGAAAAGATATTTAAGAAATCTTCTGAGAAAAAAAAATTTTCATCTTTAAAGACGCGATCTCATTTGAGCAGACAGTGAGTGGTTAAACCTAAGGTTTTGGACTCACCTGGTGCTGAAGATACTATCTATCTCACATTTACTAGGTGCTAGGTACCACACTTTGACACATTACACCATGTAACAAACCCCCAAATTAAGTACTATTCTACAGACAAACTGAGGATTAGAGAGGTTCAACAACTTGCCCAAAGCTACAAAACAATAAGTGGTACAGTCAAACGAGAGCCACATCATTCATCATTCCTAAGCCAGTATTTTTATCCTTTGTAAACATTTTGTCCACACAATCCAGACAGCCCATCTCTTCAACAACAGAAAAGAAAATTCTACATCTTGACAGAAGCCATCATCAGCTTTGACACAGGCTTTTTGCAGAGCTGAGGCTTCTGTATTGGTCCCAGGGATCACTGGCTTCTTAGGCCACAGAGTGGCCCTGGCATGTTGCCATTCTGTGTCTTGAAGAAGGACAATCTCCCATTTGAAAGGCTGCATTGGGAAAAGGCTCTTGGCTTCTGTAATGGGCTGATAGGAACATCCACAGCTGAGTATCACGCCTGGCAGTATGTCTGAGGCTGGTGATGGATGGAAGGGGAGAGTGACATTTACTAAATTGGGTTGTATCCTCCATGAGGAGGAACGAGGAGCGCCAGTAAGCGGCCGTGATTTACTGAACTTGCTTCCGCAATCTGCAAAGACTTTATTCCAGGCTCACAGCAGGGGAAAACAGACTTAAATCTTGTCCACAGATCTCTCAGGGAATGAAATCTATCATATCACTGGAGGGGGAGAGAGAGAAATCAACTCTGCAATTGTGGCCTGCGTCCAGCGACTAGTCACTGCTGTCAACGTTCAAACTACCCCTGGACGCTTAATGAGATGCAACCAGCATCGTCTGCGCATGCGCAAACTATGGGCCAATGGGGCGGGGAGGCTCCGCTGGGCAAAGAGTCACTTTGATGTAGTAGGAAACAGGCTCATTGCACAGAGAATGAGAGGTGGGCTTGGTTCAAAGGCCATAAACTGGCAGGAGGAATAACAGCAGGATTCTAAGAGAGAGAACACACTGCACCCGCCTTCCCTCGTGGTCAGCCACTGTCTTCTTAAACTGAGTGTGAGCCTGCTGGGAGTCCCAGCCCCCTGTGCAGGGGATATGGGTCAAATGAATAGAGGTCCCATAGGTAGAGGAAGGCAGGAAAGCTTTAGCAACTAGTTACCATTCCATCTTCCTCTCTACCCTTAGTGCCTGCCTTAAACTACGAGTCCTAATCGTTACTGAGCCTTCACTATGTGTCAGGCACTGTGCCAAGTTCTTTACGTCTATTAATTAATTCATTTTGTAGAACAACCCTCCAAAGTGGGAACTATTATTATCCTTAATATACAGATGAGGCTTTTGGTAACTTCCTTGGGGTCACCCATGTCATAAGTAGCTTTGCCAGGATTTATGTAGCACCTTATACCCTAACCATCAGGCTCTACCACCTCAAGTGTTTACACTTGGTTCTGCTCTCCAAGGTCATGCTAAATTACTATTTCTCCAGAAGGGGGTGACACCAAACCATTACTGATTTCCCAATTCACTTCCTTCATAATATTTATCACAATGTGGTCATATTTATTTCCTCTTTGCTTGCTATTATTCCATTCTCCCTGATAGACTATAAGCTCCAAGAGAGCAAGGATCTTATGTGTCATGTTCACCAACGACTCATCATACTAAAACCATGCCCAGCACGTGCAGAGCTCTCACTACATACCAATATTTGTTGAATGAACAGTTTGCAATTAATACTCTTAGTTTAAGTAGGTATACAGGTCATGAGCTTCACAGACAAGATGAATTAGAGAGCAAGGATCTTCTCAAAATGATTCACCACAAGATCTCCTTAAAGAACAAGATTCAATTTAGCAAAGTGTGTTTACCTACAATCTTTCATCCCACACTTAGCAGAATAAGATACAATTATAAAAACCACTATCCTTGAATCAATCATAGTCCTCTTCTTCACCACATAAGACCTGCTTATTTATTAGACATTTCCCTTTGTAATCTTGTTTTAAAGTAAATTAATTCATTGAAGTATAACCTACATACAGAAAAGTTTCCTACATACGTAACTGTGTGGCTCAGTGAATTTTTACAAATTGTTCATACCCATGGAATTAAAAAGAAATAGAGTATGATCAGCATTCTAGAAGTCTCTCTCCTGCCTCCCTACCAATCACTACCCCTCCCCCATGAGAGGTAGCCACCATCTTGACCTACATCTTTGATCATTTTGGCCCGTTTTGAATGTTATATAATGGAATCACAAAGTATTTACTCTGTGTTGGCTTGTTTGCCCAACATCTCTGAGATTTATCCATGTTGTTGCATGTACGGTAGTTTGTAGTTTTGTATTTCTGTGTAAACATAACACTATTTATCCATTCTACTGCTGATAAAATTTGGGTTGATTCCAGTTTTGTGCCCATTAAAATAATGCTTCTATGAACATTCTTATATACGCCTCTCAGTTTACGTATGAACACATTTCCTTCTGAATATTCAACACATTAGTGTTGAATTATGAATGCAATAGATATCCATACATACGATAGGCTTTCTGACATAGTCAATTTTAGCCGGTTTGATGGATTTGTAGTGGTATGTCACAGTGGTTTTAATTTGCATTTCTATGGTAACTAATGATGTTGGGTGCCTTTCAAATACTAATTGTCCGTTCAGTAATCCTCTTTGGCGACGTGCCTGTACACGTCTTCCCATTTAACAACAACAACAAAAAAAGGGTTGCCAACTCTAACACATTTTTAGCTTCAGGTTTTCCATGTAAGCATTTTACAAAGATCATGTGATAAACATTTCAGCTAGCCGAGTAGTATAACAAGAGGCTGAGAAGAACAGGAATTTCTGTCTTGCTATGTGGTTAGATTACCTCCCTTTTTTGTTGGACAGACGACAGCCTTGAAAAAAGACATGGGAGCTGGGACTTGAGGATAGAGGTCCATTTGGGGCCACAAAACTGGAGATATGGCTGCAAACATGCTGTGGAATTCCCCTGGAAGCCAGCTGGAGAATATTTTAAATCCTTATAGTCCATGTCAGCAGCCACATCTCTTTCCCTCTATCTCCTTTCTCATAAGTAATCTGAATGCAGCACAAATGATTCAGGGTCCTTTTTCTCAGCTTGTGGGGAACTCTTCCATCTGTGATCACATAGTCTTGATACATGGAGGTAAGGTTTTTTCAGCATGAATCCCTGCAATGTTCTTCTATGCCCTTTCTTTTCCTAGTGAAAAGAACTGATTTTCTAATTTTTACTTCGCTTTTAGAGAAAATATTTTGTTCTAAGAAACATGATTTGTTGGCTTAGATCTGGTTTCTGTCCATAATGATGCTCTGTGCATCACTGGAATGACCAATTTGAACTAGTTTGTCTTTGTTGATGGTAAAATGATGCAATTTTCCAGAATTCAGGCTGTGCAAAAAGTACCTAAAATAGTAGTTTCAGTTCTCTTGAAGAGTGAAGAAACTTTTATACTTAATAGAGAGATCACCGCTCCTATCGGCATTTCAGACCTTGGGTTTAAAGGTTAGCTGTGCAGGAAAGCCCTGGGGAAAAGACCCGCAGACTTGAAAATGCAGTCCTCAGGCATTTTTATTAGGTAAGTTTCCCAAATATTATTTTGAAATGTTACCTTTGAGACACCCCAGAGCAGTCTCAGTCTCAGGGGAAGCTACATGTAATTCAGGAAGGGCAAATTTTCACCACTGAGTAAGCCTCTGCCCCAAGGACAGACCTAAGTTTCTACCTGGGGCTTATACCCTGAATCTAGGGCCAGAAATCACAACCAAAGCTGGTGACAAACAGCTCTGTTGGTTCTGCTTGCAAAATATATCCTAATTAAATAATAAAGGATATGCATAAAGATTTGCAGACAAGGATGGTCATATAAGCATTATTTATAATGGTAAGATATTGCCAATTACCTAAATATTAAACAACAAAAGATCAGTTATATGTTGTTTTTGCTTATATGTATTTTCTTTCTGTTTTTCTTCAATTTCTTATTTAAGATTTTTTTTAATTAAGTGATATTAAAAATCAAACTAGGTTACTAAAGAAAAGAATACAGGAGAGAAATTGCCAAGAAGTATTTTGTAATCTTTGAAATAGACCTTTAGGATGGAGCTGTGTGGGGCTGGGATTTCCAGTTTGAGATAACTTCCTTCAGAAAAGGAGGACAATGAAATAATAGATGAGGCAGCTGGTTGCTGCAGAGCCTTTGGTTTGACAGAAAACAGTAACAATAGATTTGTTCTTGGGCCTAGTGATAGTTACCATTTAAGTGCTAACAGATGTCAGGCCATGTGCCAGATATAATCCTTACGTGTATCACCTAATCTGGGCAAAGATGTGATACAGGTACATTTCATGATCAACACCTCCGTCTCCCAGCAACTCCATCCTTCCTGTCTACACTATGTTGCCGATCCCCGACTCCCAACCCTCTAAGTTAGGGGTTGAGTGCCACCATGCTGCCCTCCTGTTCATCAGAATTATTACCTCATCTCTGATAGTCATCTGGAGTGTTCTGTATCTTCTCCCCTGCCCCACAGTCACCTTATACAGCAAAGTCACTCGTTCATTCATTCTTCCATTCAACAGTGAGTCAAGACCCAGCAGGCCATCTCCAGAATCAAGCACTTCCTCTCTCCGCCCTACTAGCCTTGGCACACACACAAGCCCTGATCTATACAGACAGGGCTTCAAATCCCTGTGCTGCCAACTTCTAGCTGGACAGGACCTTGGGCAAATCACCAACTACAATAAGCCACATTGCCCTTCTTTGTAAGAATGGGTTTACTAATGGTAACTGTTTTACAGGCTTAATGCGAGGGTTAAATTAAATAAATCACTTCACCGAAAGCTCTTACACAAAATCCTGCATACAATTTAGTTCAATTGATTATAACTGAACTGAAAGAGTGGCCCATCAAATCAGGTTCCTGAAAGAAAAATTTATTGTGTTAGTTGCAATATTTGGAAAGTGTCTGAAAATGAACCACATAAATGGAGCCTTTTGGTAAGTATATAAATACTGAGTTTCTGTTGAGGTCACTTTGTCCCCAATCATCCAAAATTATCATTTTATACAGGGCTAACAGAGAGCCTTCTGTTCTGGGAAGTAAGTAATGGAAAGCCTTCTGTTCTGGGAAGTAACCTCCTCTAGCAAACGTTTCTCTGACCTGCCTTTCCCTCTGAGGTATAATCGTCTGGTTTCCTGGTTGGATTCCTCCCAACAAGATTTAAAATGAGATATTATGTTATATCATACTCAAAAAATTTGGCAGAGTATTTGAAAAAAGGAAGGACCCTCTGAGACGATCCCTCCTATTGCTCCTCCATCTTTAATATGCACACAAATCACCTGGGGTTCATATTAAATCAAACACAGCTGCTGATTCAGCAGATCTTGGTTTGGGCCTGAGTTGCATTTCTAAGAAACTCCCACGTGATGTGATGCTGCTGGTCTAGGGATCATACCTTGAGGAGCACAGCCTCAGAGCTGTGAACAACCACAAACAACAACAAACGAGACTCGTTTCCTGAATAACTTCTCCCTCTTTGTCCTCCACTTGCCTCCCTATATCCAGCTCTCCCACTTCCCCCCTTATTTTTTATAAATTTATTTATTTATTTATTTTTGGCTGCTTTGGGTCTTCGTTGCTGCGCACAGTCTTTCTCTAGTTGTGTCGAGCGGGGGCTGCTGTTTGTTGCGGAGCACAGGCTCTAGGTGCGCAGGCTTCGGTAATTGTGGCACGCAGGCTCAGTAGTTTTGTCTTGTGGGCTCTAGAGCGCAGACTCAGTACTTGTGGCGCACGGGCTTCATTGCTCCGCGGCATGTGAGATCTTCCCAGACCAGGGATCGAACCTATGTTCCCTGCACTGGCAGGTGGATTCCTAACCACTGCACCACCAGGGAAGTCCCCCATGCGCTTATTTTAAATGCAAGTTTTTATATTCAACATCTCTGTTTCTGAAACAAATACAATCTGATTCTTTTTAAATGAAAAAAAATAAAATCATACCAATCCGTAAACTTTAAATAACTTTTATGGTGTATTTATTTTTATTATGATATTAATAAAATGCCAATATAAAATCAGGCAAACATTTATTTTACTTATAAATTTTATGTAACTATAAAAATTAAAAACTAAATCCAAACAAAACTAAAAATTCACACTAATATAAATAATAATCGGAGAGGTATTGCTGTTTGCTGACCCTGAATCACCACTTGCAAATTCACCTGAGTTGTTCATATAGTGCGCCATGCTATTATGTGGCCTTCCCTTGGCAGGAAATCAGAATTTATGTGTAAGGTCTGCCTTTACTCTTTAGCCTGTGACAATCAAAATAGTTCTTCTTGGCTCCAACAGACTCATAAATACCAATGCAAAGATAGGCCTTGGCATTGCATGGCAATACTTTGTTATAAGGAGAAACAGATGATTCAGAACATCCTTATATTGTTTTTGTTAGATTTTCATCGAAACAAAAAACACAGTACTGAAATACCCTCACAGAAAACAAGTCATTCCCTACTACTCAGCCATAAAAAAGAATGAGGTAGTACCATTCGCAGCAATATGGATGGACCTAGAGATTATCATACTAAGTGAATTAAGTAAGAAAGAGAAAGACAAATACCATGATATCACTTATATGCGGAATCTAAACTATGACACAAATGAACCTATCTATGATATAGATACGGAATCATGGACATAAAGAACAGACTTGTGGTTGCTAAGAGGGAAGGGGCTGGGGAGGGATGGAGTGGGAGTTTGGGGTTAGCAGATGTAAGCTATTATATATAGAATGGATAAACAACAAGGTCCTACTGTATAGCATGAGGAACTATATACAATATCCTATGATAAGCCATAATGGAAAGAATTTAAAGAAAAAAGAATGTATATATTTGAATCACTTTTCTGTACAGCAGTAATTAACACAACATTGTAAATTAACTGTACTTCAATTTTAACATTTTTTTTTTAATGAATTAAAAAAGCAAACAAGTCATTCCCTAAAGACAGGGCTACGGATTCCAGGCTTTGGCGAACACCACAGGTAGAAAAGCTCCACTCTGTGACAGGGAATCCTGAGCGTGTCTTGACTTGACCAGACACGCCCCTCGAACCCCAGTCCAACACTCCTCGCACTGTCCTGCGGTGCTAATGACTCACAGTTTGCTGTGTTACTTGATTCTCCCCCTCACGACCCTGCAAGGAAGAGAGAGCATCACCCTGGACTGCAGTGAGGAAATGGAGGCTGACAACTCTAGGTGAGCCCTGCATATTCCCATAACAGAACCTGACGGTGTCAAGACTAAAACCAGTTCTTCCACGTCCAACTTACATCTTCTTTCCTACATCACAAGACTTCCCTGGCATTATCACTAGAGGAAGCGTTCTGGAGAACATATGAACCTGGGACTTTTTTAATAGCTCTTCTTATGATCAGACAACCAAATGTTTTCTACCCATTTCATTGCCACTAATCCAAAACAGACTCAGTGCCCTTTCCCGTATAATTCATGTCTATTTTTCCTCTTCTCTTTATCCTCTTCAACAGGAAACACAAAGTCCCGGGCACACAACTGGGTATGACACAATCTAGCTGCCACCCACCAGGCTTCTGCCCATCATGTAAAAACAGACATCCCCTTCCTCCTTCATTTCCACAGAACAAGCACTGTGCTTTTATAATCACACCAGCTTTCCATATCCTTAGCACATTCACAAATGTCATTAAGGAGGACACATTTCTTTTCCAGGTGGAACTTTTCAAACAAAGCTCTAAAAACAATTACAATAAAATGATGACATCTGCCACTCACTGAGCGTTTGTTCAACGCTAGGCGTTATGCTAAAAACGCGCATGTGTCTCTTCTCAAGGCCATGTCCCTAGGAAGCAGATGATACTAACTTACTCCCATTTTGGAGACAGTGACGTGAGTTTAGAGAGTGCCAGTGTTACACAGCTGGCACCAGTGGAGCCAAGAATCAAACTCTAGTCTTTTAAGCGCCAGTAACGCATGCATTTCATCATTAAGCTAATATTACTTGTGAAAAATTGCCAATTTCCCCTGGCTATAGGGCATAGCTCCTTCCCCTGAAAATGTGCAACCTTCAACTGTATCTCTCACCCTATTTAGCACTTCTGACCTTGCACTATCCTGATTTGTGAGTTGTGCTCAACAATCCTTGAGGGTCTCATACAGGGATTAGAGCACTGCTGTACATATGATATACTTTTAGTAAATATCTATCCTTCTTTTTTTTTTTTGGCTAGCTGGCTGGATGGGTAGGTGGGTGGATGCAGAGGACCCAGTTGCTCTCCTCTGCCCAGCATTCTTATTTCTGGAACTGCATCCCCAACGACCACCACCTGTTCTATGAGTGGTCAACCATGGTGTCCATCCCTTCCTTGGTCACATGAACAAAAGCATTTCCAAATTTCCCTGCAATAGCAATTGACCCAGAAAGGGCAGCTGATCCCAAGCAAACTCCTTCCCTGTAGACATTTTCATGATAAAAGGTTGGTAGAAAAAAGAAGGTATGGAGGTCATTAGTGTTAGTCACCAAGTATTTTTAGCTCTCTGCCTTAAAGGCATACGGGGAGTTTATACTTCCCAGCTTCTCTGAACTTAGATGTGGACAAGTAACTTGCTTCGGCCTAGAGATGTAAGCTAGTGTCCCTTCTGGAAGAACCCGTGTAGGCCTATTTGTGATTCTCCAAGCTCCCATCCCACTGCTGCAATGATCAAGGAAGCATATGTTAAGATGAAACCTCCTTCAACCTGGGTCTCTGAAAGACTGTATGAGAACAAGCCCCAGACAAAGCACGGTGGACATGCAGCTAAGCATGAAATAAGACTGGGGAGTTGTTTGTTATAGCAGCAACACCTAGCTCATCCTGAGGGACAGAGAATAGATGCTACACAGGAAAAACAATACTTCATCCTCTAAATAATAAGAAGCTTTAACCAAAAAATCTCAACTCCTAGACCCTTCCTAAATAGGAGCTTTGAAGCACACACTCAGAGCAGGCTAAAGATACTGATTTTGTTATTGGTTCAAAGGATCGATTCAATTGTGGCCCAATATCAAACACGATGTGCTCATTCTCTTAAGATACCTCTGTTGTCAAATAATATTGAGGAAATGATTCCAATTGCTGTATTTCCTTCTTTGCTATCTGCCAAGAATATACCCCAGAATGGTGTCAGAGCAGCTGGCAAGAACCTTTGCAAAAAGCTAGAATCTCCACTATTAACTGGTTGCTTGTGACTCACAGTGGGGGGGGGGGGGCGAGCAGCCAGCACAACGGAAGGCAGATCACTGCCCATTAAATCTAACAGTGAGACAAAGAAAAGGGGCAAACGAGGTGGTAACAGGCAACTGGAATTAGACTGAATTCACCAGTAATACCAACCAGAGAAATAAATGGCTTCTCTCCACCACTTAGAGGAAGAAGAGGTAAAGGGTGTGATGGATGGGTCTGGATTAGAAAAAAAAAGGATCACAGAGCTTTTGGTTAATGATGGCTCCCTGTCAGGCACAACATGGGAATGGCTCTCACCCACCTTTGAGAGCCCACACCTTGTGTTACCCCTCAGTAATTCCTTCAGCAGCTGTCTCTGAAAGCTTTGTCTTTGTCTAAATTGACTTAGTGGTCATATGATCTCAGGCTGATTACCTAAAATCTCTGCGCCTCAATTTCTCCATCTATAAATCAGGACTAAGACTGTGGTAAAGGTTAAATGCAATCAAAATGTAAAGAGCTCAGCAAGGCCTGGCACATAGTAAGAGCTCAAGAAATGTTTAGTTAACTATCATTATAGTTTTTACGTCTTCTTTGGAAGGATCTTGTGCATCTCCCTGTGTTGGCTAGCCCTTTCCCTTCTAACTTTTCAAGGGCTCAGGCCTTTATTTTCTTTCCCTCTTTTATTCAAGGACACTGCATTATGCGCCAGGCACTGTCCTGTTGACAGTGATGAATGAGACACACTTTCTTGTCCCCAGTAGACAATATATAGAAGGTAATGCAATCAGAATGTAATGCAAAAAAGGGCCATGGCACCGGGGAAGAGGGTTCCAGTGGTCTTACCCTGAGTAGGTGATATCTGAACAGCACCCTCTTCCCGGGCTCAGCTCCATCCCCAACAGGAACTGCAAACATCACTCTACAGATATTAGGAAACTAAAGCAAAACTCCCCACCCAGCTTTCAGTGCTATGAAAACTGGCCTGAAGGAAAGAGCTCCAAGAGGCATGGGTAAACTCTAAGGCACTGGGATTGATGGCCTGAGATAGGCATGGTTTTCCTGCTTGTGTACTGCAGATATTCATACCAACATCCATAAAAATAGAGCCTCTGTTCTAATAAAATTGGGAAAATGGTTCCAACTGCTGTATTTCCCTCTTTCTACAATTTCTGCGATAGTTTCTCACTGCACGCTCGTGTCATAAAGTTTCATTTGACAGTCTCCCTACATTTAGAATTTGTACGTATTGCTCCAGCAAAACTTGTACATTTTATTAGCATGACCATACATCCTGATTTGGCTAGGATAGAGCGGCTTGATTCCTGTTGTCCTAGGGTAATTATTAATAGCATTACCTTTCACTTGCAAAGGTATTCCAGCTTGAATGGTAAATGCAATTATACAGTCAACCTAATTTTAGTAAATCTAACATTTGAAAGAAGAAGTTTAAGGATATTCTGATGCTGAAGATACCTTAAGGGCTTCCCTGCTGGTGCAGTGGTTGAGAATTTGCCTGCCAATGCAGGGGACACAGGTTTGATCCCTGGTCCGGGAAGATCCCACATGCCACGGAGCACCTAAGCCCGTGCGCCACAACTATTGAGCCTGCACACCTAGAGCTCGTGCTCCACAACAAGAGAAACCACCGCAATGAGAAGCCGGTGCACCACAACAAAGAGTAGCCCCCAGCTCACCGCAACTAGAGAAAGCCTGCACGCAGCAACGAAGAACCACTGAAGCCAAAAATAAATAAATTAAAATTTTTGTAAAAAGATACCTTAAAATTATGAGAAGTTGGACTCATTTTCAGTATCATTCATATCATAGATTGACAGAACCATAGTGATAATAAAATTATTTACCATTTATTAAAAAGGAAGTATGCTAGTCATTATGATAAGGACTTCGCTCATTTTATTTCATATATAAGCTTTATGGTTTCATTTTTAACAGGTTTCTACAGATGTGGAAATAAGGTACAAGACAGAGCAATGGCTCATTGAGGAATCATCCAGGGGTAGGTGGAACGATGTTGTGGGAGGAAGACACGATCATGGTACCCAGAGGGGATGGAGAATTTACTAGAAGCAAAAGAGGCCAGCGATTAGGCACAAGGCAGAGACAACAGAGTCTGCTTCATTCAAGGCCAAGCATACTCCTTGGCTAGCACCTTGCAGAAGTTGAAACACTAACACTTCTTGGCTTTGGAGCTTGAGTCAAATATTCAGCTGCCCAGATGGTTACTTGAAGCCCTGAAGTCCACTGACCCTAGAGCAATGGGATACAAGCCTTTGCAATAATAAAGTTTCTTCTGATTTCAACTATCCTCCTCCCCTGTCCCCACTCCCAGCTTTTCCTTGGTCATACACCACCTTTTTAGAGCTCTCTAGAGCAATATCAAATTATAAAGAAAAGCATGACATTTAAAAATCCAAGGGTCATTAAAAATGGATTCAAAAGTTATCATGGCCTGCAAAATCCGTGATATGGCTCAGTTGCAGAAGACTAATTTCCCATCTCCGCTCAGATTAGTCTACTGGCTAATACCATGAAGTGTGGTCAATGGATCTGAGCAGTGGGAGATGGGTTCTGATCTCTCCTCTTGCATTTTTCACGTTCTCACTGCCACTAGCACCGGATCCTCATTTCCAACATCATGATTCATCTAATCCCTCCAGGTTTCCACAACTAATCACATCTTCAAAAAGTTTAATTTAATGTAATTTAACGTAATACTGCCCTCTTGTGCCTCACCACATGAGGGGCTTTTTTGGGCAAAAGATTATCTTTAATTAAAAATAAAATTTATCATTTCAGTACCTTATCGAAAATTATGCTGAAGAGCAGAGGGTATATTTCTTGTTTATCTCCCCTCATCATTTATCCCAGTCTTTTTTTATACTGGTTTCCATCATTGATAACTGCAGACCAAGAAAATCAACTCTAAAGGCAGATTTTAACATAAATCCACATGTGATTATTTTAAAGTAGCATATGGACAGAAATAGCAAACAATGAATCCAGGCTGCCCAGGAATGAGGAGTGCCGGAGAAACTGAGTAAGAAATCAGGAAATGAAAAGAAAGTTAAATAGACTCAACCACAGCTGGCTTAGTGATTTCAATATACTTGGTTAATGGGAAAAACAATCAGAGAGAGTCCTTTAATTGCTTTTCTGCTGAGTTCCTTTCCACATCTCCATGTTTGCAGAGATCAATTAGGAGCTCCAATGACAACCTAAAACTAAACTCAATAAGACACATCAGGGAATTTATTTTTTTTAATGGTAGTGTGCTCTGGAGACTTCGGAGCAGTGTGTCTCATAAAACTGACGGTCAGTGCTTCCAGTTCGCAAAAGATTATTTGTAAAAACTAAGTAATGTAAGGGCAGAACCTAACATCAAATAACACACAAATTGCCACTTTCTGAGTCATATTCCTGCTCAAAAATTGGGTCTTAGTATTTTTCTCTTGATTAATCATCACTCAGCACTCTGGGCAAGAAATGATGGGCAAGAAAATGATCCAGGAAACCGTGAATGCTCTATAAATCACAGAAGCAAAAAGGATGTAACCAAGCTGACTTCTAAGATAAGGTGAAACAGAAAGGTACTGCATAAGTGCCTCTGGTGGTGAGCTCTTCTCTTGCAGGGATAGAATTTCTGAGAATTGATCTACTATTTCCATTTGATTTTTTAACTTCAGCATCCATCTCTGTGGTTATCTTAGAAGATGGACACTCTGGCTAGGATAAGATGTCTGAGGACTGCATACACAGCAGTCCACTCTATGTGCTTCTCTTCCACTCCCTGACTTATCCCCTACCAGGCCATACTTTGCTTTCTGACGAACTCTTTCTACCAAGTCCAGAAGTTTCAGCTTTGCCCAGGGCTCAGTATACTCCCCATGTCTTGAATGACCAAGAAGCCCCCTTTCCCTTTAGCTTCTATTTCCACTTTTTTGTTTTTGTCTTAAATATTGTGCCCCCTGCTGGTCTCTTTCACACAGAGCCCCCTCAGTGTGAGACAAGCAGAAGTATTTTGAGAGGTGATAATAGGGTCATCTTACCTGGTTTAGCAGTTGGGGACAGGTTTCCCTGAGAGACTTTCACTCTCCCTGAGAAAGGGCGCCTGATAGTGGGTAGGGAAAAGGAGAGGAAGATCATTTCCAAAGAGAAGCACAGCAAAGGTGAAAATCATAATAAAAGAAGCAGCTCAATGTGTTGAGAGAATTTAAAAATAGAGTTAAAATCAAATAAGCAGGGAAGGGAAACAATGTCACAAAATGAAACTGGGAAGGTCAATTCTGTGCCATTTTCAGGGGAGAATAAGAATTCTTATCATCATTATACTATCAGCCTCCTCTGTCTTGATTCTTAGTACCTCCGTTTTCAGGGCACACAGAGTTCTGTACCCAGCAATTCCCTCCACCTATCAAAACTACATCTCAGTCACATAGCTGATAAAACTCAGTCACATGGAGAAGCGACTGCAAAAGTATGGCGAGTCACAGTAGTTTCTGAAGTCTCAGGAAACTAGAGAACCCATGGAATCTGTAGATGGCCTGACTTCAAACCCAATGCTTCACTCTGGCCTTCAGTTTCCTCATCTGTAAAGTGCAAGTATTAACAGCACCCTTCTCACAAGGCTTTTTGTGAGGATTACCAAGATGTTGAAGTAAACTGCTTAGCACAGTGCCTCGAGCGTCACAGCAAAATAGTCTTAGCCAATATTGCATTTTAATTATGGACAGAGCTTTAGGCAGGAAGAACAAATCCTGGTGGCATTTTAGGTAAAAGTGAACTGGAAAAGGGATATGCCTTTTGTTCACCTTGGAGTCATATGCAGATCTCCAGCTTCGCACATTGGAAGACCAGGTTTACCACCTCATGAAGCAAAGCAAGATACACTTCATAAACCCACAGCAGTCGAGGCTGAGCTTGGAGCCAGCTGGCCTGGCAGCCAAGCCCACCCACCAGTGTCCCTATAGCAATCGCGACCAAACCACAATTGAGAGGCAAACACAGGGGATACCCCTGGCACGCCTGGCTCTGGTGACCCAGGGGTATTGTGCCACTGGGCCACACAGGACACCTTGTATATAAGGCCACGCTTTCAAGACTGAGAGATTGTAGGTAGTATACCTAATACATAAAAACAAACACAGAGAGTTAGGCAAAATGAGGAGACAAAGGAAAACCTTGCAAAAGAAAGGACAAGACAAAAACCTCCAAAAATGAACTAAACAAAATGGAGACAGACAATTTACCAAATAAAGAATGCAAATTAATAGTCACAAAGATGCTCACTGAACTCAGTGAGAACTTCAACAAAGAGATAGAAAATATTTTTTAAAATCTGATCTAAAGAATACAATAAGTGAAACGAAAAATACTTTATAAGGAATCAACAACATATTAGAGGATGCAGAAAAACAGATCAGCAATGTGGAAGACTAGATAGTTAAAATCACCCAATTGGAATAGCAAAAAAGAAAAAACAAATTTTTTAAATGAGGATAGTTTAAGGGACCTCTGGGATAACATCAACCATACTAACATTCACATTATAGGAGTCCCAGAAGGAAGAGATAGAGAATGGGGAATAGACCCTATTTGAAGAAATAATAGCTGAAACTTCCCTAACCTGAGGAAGGAAATAGACATCCAAGTCCAGGAAGCACAGAGAGTCTCAAACAAGATGAACCCAAAGAGACTCACGCCAAGACACGTTATTATTAAATTGTCAAAATTTAAAGATAAAGAGAATCATAAAAGCAGCAAGAGAAAAATGACTAGTAAGGTACAAGGGAACCTACATAAGACTGTCAGCTGATTATTCAGCAGAAATTTATAGGCCAGAAGAGAATGTCATGATAGATTCAAAATGCTGTAAGAAAAAGACTAACAACCAAGAAAACTCTACCCAGCAAGGTTATCATTCAGAATTGAAAAAGAAATAACGTTTCCCAGAGAAGCTAAAGGAGTTCATCATCAGTAAACCAGCCTTATAAGAAATGCTAAAAGGACTTCTTTAAATGAAAAAGAAATGGGAATAATTAGACACAAGAAAATTATGAAAGAAAAAAATCTCACTGATAAAGCAAACATATAATAAAGGTCATGGGTCAACCACCTTTAAAGCTAGGATGAAGTTTAAAACACAAAAGTAGGAAAATCATCTATATCTCTAATAATTAGTTAAGCCATACACAAAATAAAAAGATGTAAAATATGATGTCACAAACATAAAACTTTGGTGGGGGCAGTAAAAAATGCAGTGCTTTTAGAATGAGCTCAAACTTAAGTGACCATCAACTTAGACTACTATATACATAGATTGTTATATATGAACCTCATGGTAACCACAAACCAAAAACCTGTAAAAGATATATAAAAAATAAAGAGAAAGGGCTACAAACACAAAACTAAAGAAACTCATCAAATCCCAAGGGAAGACAGAAGAACAAGAGAAGAGAACTACCAAAAAAAGAAAAAGAACACAATGAACAAAATGGCAATAAGTACATACCTATCAGTGATTACTTTCAATGTAAATGAACTAAATGCTCCAATCAAAAGACACAGGGTGGCTGGATGGATGAAAAAAACAAGACCCATCCATATGCTGCATATAAGACATTCACTTCAGATCTAAAGACACACACAGACCGAAAGTGAAAGAATGGAAAAAGATATTCCATGCAAATGGAAATAAAAAGGTGATGTAGCAGTACTTACATCACACAAAACAGACTAAAAAAAAAAAAAAAAAAGGCACTGCAACAAGAGACAAAGAAGGCATTACATAATGATAAAGGGATCAAACCAACAAGACAATACAACACTCATAAGTATCTATGGGCCCAACATAGAAGCACTTAAATAAAAGAAGCAAATATCAACAGACATAAAGGGAAAAATGGACAGAAATACAATAAAAGTAGGGGACTTTAACACCCCAGTTACATCAATGTAAAACAGAAAATCAAGTAAACATGGGACTTAAATGACACATTAGATCAGATAAATATACACTGTATCTTACTAGATATATAAAGAACATTCCATCCGAAAGCAGGAAAGTGAAAGCTCATTTAAAGCGCACATGGAACATTCTCCAGGAAAGATCACATGTTAGGCCACAAACAAGTCTCAATAAATTTAAAAAGACTGAAATCATATCAAGCATCTTTTCCAACTAAAACAGTATGAAACTAGAAATCAATTACAAGAAGGAAAGTGGAAAAAAACAAAAACACATGGAGGCTAAATAACTGCTTCTAAACAACCAATGGGTCAACGAAGAAATCAAAAAATACCTGGAGACGTAAATACAACAATCCAAAATCTATGGGCAGATAATCAACAAGGACCTACTGTATAGCACAGGGAACTCTACTCAATATTCTGTAATAACCTATATGGGAAAAGAATCTGAAAAAGAATGAATGTATGTATATGTATAACTGAATCACATTGCTGTACACCTGAAACTAACACAACATGGTAAGTATACTACAATATAAAATAAAAATTAAATTTAAAAAAATCTATGGGCAGCAAGAAAAGCAGTTCCAAGAGGGAAGTTTATAGTGATATCACAGGAAACAAGAAAAATCTCAAACAATCTAAACTCACACCTAAAGGAACTCAAAAAAGAAGAACAAATAAAGCCCAAGTTAGCAGAGGAAGGAAATATAAAGATCACACCATAAATAAACAAAATAGAGACTAAAAAAAAATAGAAAAGATCAATGAAACTAAGAGCTGATTCTTTAAAAAGATAAACAAAAGAAGTTACAACCAAACATCACAGAAGTACGAAGGATCATAAGGGATTACTACAAAAAACTATATGCCACCAAATTGGGCAACCTATAAGAAATGGATAAATTCTTAGAAACATAAAATCTTCCAAGACTGAATGAGGAAGAAATAGAAACTCTGAACAAATCAATTACTAGTAATGAAACTGAAGCAGCAATCAAAAAGCTCCCAACAAACAAAAGTCCAGGACTAGCTGCCTTCACAGGTGAGTTCCACCAAGCATTTAAAGAAGAGTTAATACCTATCCTTCTCAAAATATTCCAAAAAAATGCATAACGGAAGACTTCCAAATTCATCCTACGTGGCCAGACTTACCAAAACCAGATAAAGACACTACAAAAAAAGAAAATTACAGGCCAATATCACTAATGAACACAGATGCAAAAATCCTCAACAAAATATTAACCAACCGAATTCAACAATACATTAAAAGGATCATACACCAGGATCAGTGGGGTTTATTCCAGGGGTTCAAGGATGCTTCAATATGTGCAAATCAATCAATGTGATACACCACATTAACGAACAAAGGATAAGAATCATATGATCTCTCAACAGATAGAGAAAAAGCTTTTGACAAAATTTAACATCCATTTCTGATTAAAAACTCTCAACAACATGGGTACACAAGGAATATACCTCACCATAAAAAAGGCGATATATGACAAACCCACAACTAATATCATACTCAACAATAAAAAGCTAAAAGCTTTTTCTCTAAGGTCAGAAACAAGACAAAGATGCTCATTATCGCCACTCTTATTTAACATAGTATTGGAAGACCTAGCCAAAGCAATCATAAAAGAAAAAGAGATAAAATGCATCCAAACTGGAAAGGAAGAAGTAAAACCATCACTACTTGCAGATGACATACTATATATAGAAAACCCTAAAGACTCTACCAAAGAAAAAAAAAACTATCAGAACAAATAAAGGAATTAAGTAAAGTTGCAGGATACAAAAGAATATACAGAAATCTCTTGCATAGCTAAACACTAATAAAAAACTATCACAAAGAGAAATGAAAACAATTCTAATTACAATTGTATCATAAAGAATAAAATACCTAGAAATAAACTTAACCAAGGTTAACCAAGAGCTGTACACTGAAAACTGTAAGATGGTGATGAAAGAAATTGAAGGCAACACAAATAAATGGAAAGATATACTATGCTCATGGATTGGAAGAATTAATATTGTTAAAAATGTTCATACTATGCAAAGCTAGCTACAGATTCAAGGCAATCCCTATCAAAACACCAATAGTATTTTTAATAGAACTGGAACAAATAATTCTAAAATCTGTATGGAACCACAAAAGACCCTAAAGAGTCAAAGCAATGAGTATGTAGAACAAAGCTAGAAGTATCATGCTCCCTGATTTCAAACTATACTACAAGTACATAGTAATCAAAACTGTATGGTACTGGCACCAAAACAGACACAGATCATCGGAACAGAATAGAAAACTCAGAAATAAACCCACATTTATATGGTCAATTAATTTATGACAAAGGTGCCAAAAAAATACAGTGGGGAAAAGACAGTTTCTTTAATAAATGGTGTTGGGAAAACTGTACAGATGCAGAAGACTGAAATTGGACCACTTTCTTGCATCATATACAAAAATAAACTCAAAATGGATTAAAGATGTAAATGTAAGATGAAACTGTAAAACTCCTAGAAGAAAACACAGGCAGCACGCTCTTTGACATTGGTCTTAGCAATATTTTTGAAATGTCTCCTGAGGCAGGGGCAACAAAAGCAAAATTTAACAAATGGGACCAAATCAAACTAAAAAGTTCTGCACAGTGAAAGAAGCCATCAACAAAACAAAAAGGCAACCTACTGAATGGAGGTTATCTGCAAATGATATATTCAATAAGGGGTTAATATCCAAAATATATAAAGAACTCATATAACTCAACATCAAAAAACAAAAATTTTATTAAAAAGGGGGCAGAGGACTTGAACAGACATTTTTCCAAGGAAGACATACAGATGTCCAACAGACACCTGAAAAAGATGGTCAACATCACTAACCATCAGGAAACTGCAATTCAAAACCACAATGAGATACTAATCAATACCTTACATCTATCAGAATGACTATTATCAAAAAGACAACATATAAGTGTTAGCAAGTATGTGGAGAAAAGGAAACCTCTGTGCACTGTTGGTGGGAATGTAAATATATGCAGAATATAAATATATGCAGCCACTATGGAAAACAGTGTGAAGGTTTCTCAAAAAATTAAAAATAGAACTACCATACTATACAGCAATTCTACTTCTGGCATTTATCTGAAGAAAAGAAAAACACTTATTTGAAAAGAAAGAGGCACCCCTATGTTCACTGCAACATTATTTACAACTGCCAAGATATGGAAGCAACCTATATGTCCACAGATAAATGAACAGATAAAGAGGACATGGTATATATGATGGAATATTTTTCAGCCATAAAAAAGAATGAAATATTGCCATGTGCAACAACATGGATGGACCTAGAGCATACTATGTTAAGAGAAATAAGTCAGACAGAGAAAGACTGATACTATATGGTTTCACTTATATGTAGAATCTAAAAAACAAAACAAACCAACCAACAAAACAAAACAGACTCATAGATACAGAGAACACAATGGTGGTCACGAGAGGGAGGGGCATGAGAGGTTGGCGAAATAGGTGAGGGAGATTAAGAGGTACAAACTTCATGTTATAAAATAAATAGGTCACAAGGATGTAATATGCAGCACAGGAAATATAGTCAATAATATTGTAATAACTTTGTATGGTGGCAGATGGGTACTAGAGTCATTGTGGTGAACAATTTGTAACGTATATAAATGTCGAATCACTATGTTGTACACCTGAAACTAATGTATGTCAGCTATACTTCAATTAAAAAAGAAAAAATATATTAAATGCTAACATAAAATAAATAATGATAATAAAACAAAGAACACATCTGACCATACCAACTCCCTAAACAACAGCTTTTCAGTGGCATGCCATCCCTAGTAGATAAAGGATCTAACCATTACTGACAGACCATTTACAATGTTACCCCTGACCAGTAACTCCATAGAAATCCTTTACAAACTCTAATGGGGATCACATTGCTTGAGGGTCTTGTCAAAATGCAGGTTCTGACTCAGAGGGTCAAGAGTGGGGTCTAAAATTTTGCATTTCTTACGAGCTCCCAGGTGATGCTGAGGCTCCGACCTCAAGGACCACACTTTGAAGAGCAAGGGACCACAGCTGTCTCTTACAAGCACTCCAAGCCTTCTCGGCTGACTGCCAATCTGGAAGGAGCACCCTTCTGTGCTGCTTTCAAGCATCCCATGAATACTTTAATCCTAATGTTCAGTACACTTGCATTTCTCCCTCACAGCTTGTAAGCTACTTTAGTACACGAAATTCTTTATCATTTATAAACCATGGACATTACCCAGTGCCAGGAATGGATAAATGGACAGATGGATGGACAGACAGATGAACAGAGATAGACAGGTAGGTAGGTAAGTAGGTAGGTAGGTAGGTAGACAGATAGATAATGAATGCATCAGGGGCAGATCAGTCTTTTCATCTACACATGTACAGAAGTTCTACTTGAATGAAATTCTTAGTTGTTTAAAATACATCTAGCTAAATGCATGGTGACACAATCACCGTGTGTGCTCATTAAAATCTCACCAAAAAATGTCAAGCATCTTTAAAAGCAGAGCTCCTCTTCCCAAGAAGGGCACTATGCCCTCTATTTTGGTTTCCAACCATGCTAGAGAGGTCACAATATAGCCTGTTCTTAAAAAGTGGTTTGAGAGAGTCTTCTTCCACAGTGCTGTGTGTGGACTTTTTATTCACCCGTATGTAATCCACAAAGCACATCTCAATTTCTACCACCACAGCTGCTGTGTTATAAGCTAAATCACAGTAACAAGATCAGCCTTTATTAAGCACTTTTCACCATCCAGGAAACTCTGTCAAGCACTTTTACTTTAACTACCTCTTAGAAACTGCATAATGACCCTGATATATGACACAGTTAAAGAAACTGAGATTAAAGAGGTTAAATTAGCCACGCAAGGTCAAACAGCTGGAAGTAGACTGGAACTGGAGCCCAGGACTCTCTGACTCAGAAGCCATAATTTTATTCTCTACATCACAGTACCTCCCAAGGAACATGCTTTGGTCACCCATGGGCACATCAAAGCCTTTGGGACATCTGCTTGAATAGAACTTTGGATTTGTTACCACTTCAATGGATGTCCATTGGGCATGTTCATCACTGAAAATTCCTTGACAGAAGAAAATCTTTGCATTAGTTCCTAGGGGGTAAATCACACTCAACTTAGCCCCAGCTCCCATCCAGATCTCTAGAACCTCACCCTCCTGGATAGCCTTGCATTTCTTTACTTCCATGTCTTATTTTATTAAAGCAGTGAGGGAGAATCAACATGTACCTGGTAGTAAGTGGCACATTAAACTACTCAAAGAATTCCACAAATCCTAAGTCTCCCCCAGACTAAAGGTGTTTTTCTTAGTGCTACAGTTTCTGGAATGATGATGCTTTCAGGTAAAAATCCCCAAATCTGCAGGTGTCCTCTTGTTTTCTGTATGGCTGCTGCTGAGACCTCTCTTCATCTGACATTTAGATTAACTCAGTTTTAACCCACAATTACATTGCCCTCCCAATGTCTTCTACCACTTCTCCATCTCTCCTATATCCCCAGCTTCTGCATGTGTTCTGTTTCCTCTGTCAACCCAGATGAGAAATTCGGTCCCTTGCCAGTTTCTGCAAAAGCAATGCTGAGAGCAAGGAAGAATTTATTAGAGGACAGGGGACCAGGAGAACAGTCACATCAGAGCTCCTGCCATTTCACCAACCTTTCTCCTTACTGCCCTTCTCACTCACCTCCCAGAGAAGCCAACCTAGTCCCTCTGGAGTACGCAGAATACACACACCAGACACGGATGTTTATATAATCAGCAACATTTCCCTCTTCTGCATTCTAATAGAACCCTGAAATTTTTAGGAATCCACGCATACAAGCAACTCTGTGCTTCAGAGGACGTTTCCTCCCTCCCCAGCTCCAACAGCAGGCATGTCAAAGAGGAATCCCATTCCCCTTCCAGGGATATGTGCAGGTAGGGGCAGCAACTGATGGTCAATAAGAAGTGAGGGACGGTTTGCTGCGGGGCTTCTGGAAAAAGTGTCCTCATTCAAAGGAGACAACCAAAAAAAGAGACAGCTTCTTTTCTTCCCTCAGCCATGGTGATTAGATGTGACACCTGGAAGTGATGGAGCCATCTTGCTACCAGAGGAGAAGGAAGGTGAACTCATGAGATAGAGATAATACAGTAAGCTCACCAAACTCATTTTATTTTCCTCCTGGGCACCCAGCAAACCTCAGTTAATAGCCTCCCCTGAAATCAGGCAGTGCCACAAAATTGAGCCCTCACCAGTGGATTATGGATGGAAATTATGTTTACAGCTTCCAGGCCTGGACTCTGAAACATCCTGCTTGATCCTCCACATTCTTGCTTTCTCCATCTGCAGGCTGGACTGTGCCTGCAGATGATTCTGCAGCCATGTTCAAGATGGCAGAGCTACAGCATAAAAGAAGGCAAGGTCCTTAGAGGTAGCAGAAGTCTCCATTTCCATAGAATGATTACACAAATGAGCAGTACTGTTGTATTGTGTGAAGCCATTGAGATCTCAGGACTAGTTTGTTGTAGCACATTATAGACTGAATGGTTGTGTCCTCCCCAAATTCATATGTTGAAATCTAATCTCCAGTGTCATGGTATTCAAGGTAAGACCTTGGCAAGGTAATTAGGTCATGAGGGTGAAGCCCTCATGAACAGTATTAGCGTCCTTATAAGAGGAGGCCAGAGGGCTATTTCTTTCAGCCTCGTAAAGGTATAACAAGAAGCTGGCAGTCTGCAACCCAAAAGAGAGCCCTCAGAAGAACCTGGCCATGCTAGCACCCTCATCTTGGACTTCTAAGCACCAGATTTCTGCTGATTTTAAGCCACTCAGTTTATGGTATTTTGTTACGGCAGAGCAAGTAGACTAAGATATAGCACATGACATTTCTTATACTGATTAATACAGCCAAATTCCTTGAGTGCTGAATCAACCAACCCTGAAGTCCTTCTACTGTTAGACTTCCTCTTATGAGCCAAACTTTCTGTAATCTTTAAGCCCATCTGGGGCAAGATCTCATTTTTCCTTTGATGCAAAGCATCTTAACAGAGAAATTCATATCTCTTTCATACTTGTATAAAGAAACCCATCTAGATGTTCACAGAACCAAGGCCAGGATCCACTTTGTTAAAGAAGATTATCAGTGTATATAAGAACTTTTTAAACATTCTCCAGGGGTGGTCTGCTTTCTAATTCTCACCATGCGATTTTCTGCCCCCTATTGACAAGATCTATTTCTGTGCTTATTTCTGCTTGACAAGTCCAGTAGATTTTAACCAGCATCCTCTTCCAGCCAGCCAGGGCACCTATAGCAATGTGGGTTGTAGCAGTAGGCATTCTGGAATATCTCTCTAGATAAATCTATTGATCAGAACTCCTTGAGCAGTTCCCTCAGATCTCACAATAAGTTAGATTTTCTCTTGAGTCTTAACTTCTCAGTTCTTGGTTCAGTGGCCTCCCCTTAGGAGAAGGACCTTGAAGTGATGCTACCCTCTTTCCTCTGTGCATACTTTTATCTGCACCTAGTCAAAAGGTGCAAGCTTGGCCTTTCTCCCATTGCAGATGTTCCATCCTTCTCAGCCTGGGGTCTCCACTGTACCACCTGGGACTGATGCATCAGTGGATCCACCCACACTCTACTGGCTACCAGGCTAACTCGACTGGTCTTCCTACAGCTCCCATGGGCTATGCAGACATAGTAGACATAGAGAGGAAATTAAAAATTCCCAACAAACAGCACTATGGATATGTATGGCAAGTATCTACATATCCTCCCTCCTTATGGTATTCTCCCTTATAAAATGAAATAATTTGTCTGAGTCCAAAGTCTTTTCTGAAACAACTCCTCCTTTCTCCTCACATTAGAGTTCACCACTTCCTCCTTTATGAACCTTATTATGGTATATACAGTCCTTTGGCATATTCATTGATGTAGCAGGGTATAGAGGTTAAGAGCTTGGACTCTGGAGCCAGACATCCTTGGCTATATAACCTTGGACAAAGTAACCTCTCTAGGCCTCAGTCTCATCTGTACAATGGGGTAATAATACTACTGATTCTATCAGGTAGTGGTGAACATTAATTGAGGAAATTGACTTAACGTGACTAGAAGAATACCTGGAACAGAGTACGTGCTCAATAAATACGCATGTCACTATGTGTATATCTGTCTCAGCTCTTCTTAGATTATAAACTCCTTGAGTTGAAGAACAAAATCTTATCCATCTTTGTATCTCTAGTAGTAGACCCTAAGTAGTGTTCTGTATGTGTTGACTAAAAGAATGAATGAATGAATGAGAAATAAGTAACTGAAAGAATTTCCAGTTGTGTCTATGGCTAACTAGCAATTATTTAGAGACTGTCCCACTGAAAATCATAGCTTTATAGTGAGAGAATTCCAATCTTTATTTCATCTGTCATAACCCAAACCAAGCTTGCTTCAATTTTCTTGGCACCAGTGAGCTTTCTGATGCATTTTCTGCTTCCATCCCCACCCTCAACTCCCATCCCTGCTCTGTCCCCTGGCCTGGGTGAACACTTCCTCCCTATCCAACCACAAGAGAATGGTTAAGTAGGTTAAATCATACGATAAGGTCATTGAACAGATGGGTTAGATAACTCATCCTTCTATGGAAAGATGTTTGTAATAAACTGTTAAATGATAAAATCAGGTTATAAGACTGTATTATAGAATGCCCATTTTGGTAAAATATACATTTTGTATACTAAATGCCCAGACCTGTGGTTTTCACCTGCACATTAGACCTTAACTAACGACCCCTGCCCAGGCCCACTCTCGATCACTGGCATCAGAATCTCTGGGAGAGAGGTACAGGCATTGGTATTCCTTAAAACCTCCCCAGGTGATTCTAAAGATATAAACTGATATGTTATCAGAGACTGTCTCTGCCTGGTAGGATTGCTGGTGTTGTTATTTTCTTCTCTTTGCATATTTTTTCCCCTCCTATATACATGTATCGCTTTTGTGATAAGAAAAGAAAAATGCATGTGATCAAAGTGGCGGTAAGAAGGAAGGTAGAGTGGAGGCAGTTCTTTAACATCAGCTAGTTCCCTACTGGAAGGGGAAGAACTTCCTTTCTAGAAACATTTGCACCCTGCACTGTTCAAACTGAGATTCCACAGGAACTCTGGAGGAGCCAGTGGCACAAACACACCATTGTGTTATAGATCAGTACCAACCTGTGAGGAGATAATTAAACAATAAGCTGGGCAACTCTAAAAGACCAGATTCATTTTTGAAGTGTATTAACCTTGTTAGTTAGAGCCTGGCTTTAACTGTCAACTACCATCAGACCTTAACCAAAAGAAGATACTGCACACAGGAGTCCCCTGATAGTATACAAGGTTGTGTGACAATGAAGCAGATGCCAATGGCTACTATAGGGCCAAACACATCCAATCCTCTCCAATGCACAGAATTTGAAAATAATCTCTGAGCTGTCTCTAGAGTTCAAGATAATGATAAATTTAGGGAGTCACCCAAGTAGTGGGGTTGATAGGGAGATCTGAGAAAGCCCCACCAGTAACATTTGCAGGGCCGGGGCAAGAGTACAAATGGAGGTCTACATACTATAGGGACCTGTTTTATAAGTCAAGCTAACAAACTTATTCAGTTAAATAAAAGGAGACTAAAGAGACATCACAACCAAATGTAACGTGCGATCCAAGATTAGATCCATTTACTATAAAGGACATTAATGCAACAACTGACAAAACGTGAATGGGGCCTGTGGATTAAATGACAGTCATTTATTAATGTTTCCTGCTGTTGGTAGTTGTATTCTAGTTATACAGGAGAATGTCCTCTTTTACGTCAAGTATACTCTACAGGGTTGGGGGATGAATGAGCACTATGTTTGCAACTTACTCTCAAGTGGTTCTGGGGGGATAAAGTTCTTTGTGTGGTTTCTTCAACTTTTGTTTAAGACTGAAATTTCAACTTTGTTTTTAACTACCCCTCACCCTGAAGTTTCACTATTATTGGCATTACTAGTTGTCTCCAACAGAAGGAAGTATTATCTTCTCTTGGCTCCTCTTTTTAAACTACTAATATTCCTGAAGGAGAATAACATTCATTCGTTCGTGCATTCATTCAACAAAATTTTACCCATCTATTCAGCGATTATTTTTTAGCATTATTATGTATCAGGGACTCTGTAAGGCAGGAGGGATACACTGGTAAGCAAAATTAGTCTTGATCCTGGCCCTTTTAGGCTTCCGATCTAGTAAAGAAGAAACAAATTAATCCAAAAGTCACACAAACAACTATAAAGTTGCAATCGTGACAAATATTGTAAAGAAATATGTGATGTCACAACAGAATATAAAAGAGAAACTGACCTAGTTTGTTTGGAGCACTGAAGATAAAAGGGTAAAAGAGATAACTACTCATAGCATAATAAAGGAAAAAACACAAATTAACTTTATTATGATGTGATAAATCTAATAAGAGGAGTGTCAAAAAATACATTCGGAGCTTAAAGGAGGGTTTGATCGTAATTGTGAACATCAGGTCATGGAATAAGTGCTACCTGATCCATATCTTGAAAAACGAGTAGGCAAAGAAGTGCATCCGTATCCAAGGGATTTGTGTGAGCAAAGGTAACGGCGGTCATAGGGAGTGGGGGGAATGAAGGCTTGCTAAGAGGTCAATATCACAGTATGCCTGTCATACAAACTCTCTGAGAAAGTACGGTGGGAGCTATGGCTTCGAAGGCACGTTAGGATTGGATTGAGAAGGACCAAAAATTTGACTTTTTTTTTCTAGGCAATGTGGAGCCATTACAGTTTGTAAACAGTGGAGTTATACAGTCACTCCTTTGTTTAAAGTTAACTACACTCATCCCCAGAGTCAAGATTCCAAAATACTGAATGAATAAATGAGTCTTACACCTAAAAAGGTGCTTGTTAAAAAAGACTCCTGAGAAAAGTACAAGATAAAATCTAACATTCATTGCTGATATGGTCACCCCAGTTTTAAATGACACAACCTCATTCACCCAGTGTCCACTCTACCACCACAAAAGGGCTGAACTGTCCACACTCCCACCCACAAGGAGCTCCAATGTGTGCCTGAAGTGAGGCTCTCAGAATACCTCCCACAATGAAATGTGGATTTCTGTGGCAAACAAGATGCTACAATCTCCATGATCATTTTTACAAAAAGAGATGGCTTCTAGCTATAAATTTAGGACGGGGAACATCAAATCATGTTAAGTTACATAATTTGAGTCAGAACTCTATATTACAAGTGACAGAAACCCAGTAAAACCAGTATAAGCAAAAGGAAATCTATAGGACCATAAAACTGAGAAATCAAAAAGTTAACAGACTTAAACACAGTGTGACCCAGAGGTCCAAGCAAAGTCAAAGGAATTCTGTGTCTCCCTTCATGTCTTCTATCTTCCAGAATCTATCTGGCTTCACCTTCAGATAGGTCCAGTCTTCATGGTGGCAAACCGTCACGAGAGGAGGAAGACTCTTACGGAACTAAAATGGATCAACGGCACACCTCTAAACCCATCACGCTGTCTAGGTGGACAGGCTTGCCTAGTAGGCAAATCTGAGCCAGCCCAACTCAGATTAGAGAGAGACTCAACCAAAAATTAGAAACCTGTAGAGAACGTTCCAACTCTTTTACCCTAAGTGGTAAAAAAAAAAAAATCAGCCTGCGTACACTGAAAGGATGAACCAACCATTCTGAGGAAGCTAAGGGCCAAGAACTTTTGTCTCCCCTCCAAAAAATCAAACGGTGACTGCGAACTCTTTTGTCAAGGAGCACTCTTTTTGTGCTAAGACAGGCAGGTCTCACACAGGAGGCAGCTGCTAGAATGACTTCATTACCGACAACAGCTCTGCTTTCTCCTCACTGCTAACAAGCTGAGAGGTCCTGGAATAGTTCTCCCATGAAGCTTTCTTTGGTCATATTTCTTTTTTAGTTGGCAGTTCAGAAAAGATACGTGGTGGGTAAAAACCATCTCCTCTCAGTGAGTAAAAATAAAAGCAAGGAGGGGGCTTGACTCAAACATGTTTTACAAAGAATTTAAATTTGAAAGATACGAGACTTTATCATCTTTTGCATGTCTTGCTTTGGCATTTGTAACACACTCTCCTCTAAAGCATATGCCTACTTTAATACTCATCGAAAATCTGAACTGGTCTACGCCTGGCTCTCCTAACGGTCACTTGAGAAATTATTTGCATCTGCCATGATGCAGAGGGATAACCACCACAGAGCTTAAAGCCACTGCAGCAGTGAAAACTCATGAAATAGCACTGAGGGAAGCCCCAGATTTTCTGGTTTTATTTCATGGGCAAAATTTTTCATCCCATTCTACAGGAAATAGCATCCCTCCAGGTTGTTCCTCTGGCAGACAGATTCATTACTGCTGAGAAATCAAAGAGCAGTTCTCACGAAACACGAAGGGCTGCAGTGTTGATTGTATTTATTAAGCAACCGAGGATAAAATATTGGTTGCGATGTTTCAGAAATCACACAGAATGATCCATGGAAGGCAATAAGTTTTAACAGGTGGGGGAGAGGGCTAGAGAGCCTGGTCATCAGAGCTGCCCAGAAAAAAAAGAGAGTTATTATTTGTTTTTAATGAGAGACCTTGTAAATTATTGACTTAGAGGTGATACACAGAGCAATGAGACATCATCGAAGGACTAAGGAATTAAAAGTCATATAAAATCAATGTCAGAAAGCCTAAAATCTAGCCCTTTGAAGATTAGTTTTTCCATATGTGCGTTCATAATAGAAAAAAATTTTTCCTATGAAAGTGTAATAAAAGTGAGCTCAATGACCCAGCTTGGTCACTTACTAATTGTATGAGTTTGGGCACATTTCACAGTCTTTCTACACCTCAGTTTGCTCATCTCTAAAGTGGGGTTAATAATGGTTGCCATCCTCACAGCCCAGCTGCATACAAAGAGCTTAGAACAGTCTTTGGTAAGTAAGTGATCAATATTGTTAGTACCGATGCTACCACATTATTATTAAGTTAGTTTGCCATGAAATCAAAAGCACAAATGTCAAAATGAAGTGGTCCCCATTTAAACTGATATTAGCCAAGGAAGAAAAGAATACAGTGTTTGAAGGCATTATGATAAAACATCTTTAAATCAAAATCCACTTCTTCAGATCCAGCAGAGTTAAGGAAAATGCCTTACTGGCATTTCCCTTTGAACTGCTGATTTTTAAAAAGTGTTTTTAAAACAAACAAAATAATTATACAGATTGGAAGCAAATTATATGGATTGCATATGACCAACTTCAACAGAAAAAGGAGGCTATGTGCCTGGTCAGTATGCAAAGGTGACCCTGCCCCAAGACTTACTTAAGAGAATAAACCATATTTGCCTTGGCAGACAGAGCTCTTTGTATAAGCACCTGTGTGGGTTCTCCTCCCGTTTCTCTGACATTTCCATTTTTACATCCCTCACAAAGTCCTCTATGTCCACTTGCCTCTTAATTTGTACTGTTCTCAGGAGTCCCAGTGGCTTACTCTGCTGAATAAGATGTACCAGTCAGCCCTCTTCACTTACACATGGCAGGACCTCACCTTGACTGAGTTAAACTGAAAGGAGTATTATTGCCAACATAACTAAAAAGGTCAGCAGGTCTGTGGGCATCAGCAGGGCAGAATCCAGATGCTTGGATGGCATCCATTAGGAATGTGCTTTTTTTTCATAGCTCAACTTTGTTTTCTAAGATGGTGGCTGGTTCTCCTCACAATAGTAAATTAACCACCAGATGCTGATCTACTTAGAAACACCAGCACAAAGAGAGAAACCTCCTTTTTCTAACATGTCCATCATATATCTTAGGGCTGACATTTACTGCACTGAACCAATCACTGTGCCAAGAGGAAAGAACACACATTTGGCCAGACCCCAATTACATGCCCAATCCACACAAATGATATTCGAAATAGTTAACAATCTGTAAATTCAGGAACCAACCAGAAAGGATGCTGGCTGCAGGACTGGGGCAGGGCCTGGAGGCACCCTCCAAGGGCCAATTTTTGTCACGTCACCTGCTGGATCATGGGGAGACCGTGGGTTATACAGTGGCAAGCGGAGCACGTGAAAGCAGCAGCTATTTACCAAGTGCTAGGAAAATATGTCAGCATTTCATCAGCTAGTATAATTGTACTGGTGCATACTTGGTGATTACCAGCTGTATATGTGTTTGTGTGTATTTACATGCATAATATAGTTTATATACAGGTGTATGTATGAAAAATAAGGTTTCCATCAGTTTGCATTTTACACATTCTCTTTTCCAAAAACTTCCAAAAGTATCCACACAGGTATCCAGATTTCTGAGAAATGTATCTTTGCCCGGAAAGATACAATAACTCTCTTTCCCATTATTCTTTCCATCAAAGAACCATCTGCTTTGACTTCAGCTCCCAAAGAAACAGTCCCTGAAAGATCCCTTGAAAGTGGCTCCAAGGTGATGCTAGTCTCAGGGTCTCCTGGTCCTCTCACAAGCCATCCAGTCATACTCACAGCCCTCCCCTGAACTCTCATTCATTTCCCAAAGGGTTCGAAACTCTCCTTTTAAAAGATGGAACAAACACTATGAATCTTAAGTGATCTAAAGGCAACCAGGGAAGCTAACTTTGTATTCACAAAGGAGGCAGCAATGGTCAGGTCCTGCCAGTGGGTGAATTTACAACATATAATTCTTTCAGAATGAGATATGCAAATTAAATCAATTAAATCCTGGCTACCGCTTGGCCATTCAAATGCGCACACTCATTTCCACATTAACTGAAACATCGCTGAAAGAGTCTTAAATTCAGGGTACTAAGTTGTGTCTGAGATAATCAACAGGTAATGCATTCATGTTAGGGCTGAGCAGGAAGAGCCGATTCTCCATCACTCAGTGACCCAGCCCTGCTCACAAGAGAGGCGAGTCACGCGGTGCTGATAACCCAAAAGGAGCTCCATTTTTCAATTCTATTGGCAAGAGGCACCACTCGCTCAGGAGACAAGCTGGGTTTTTTTTAGTCTCTGGACACTGAGCAGGCATAAGAGTGAGGAAGAACGACGACGGAGACCTAGACTGAGCAAGAGTCTAAAGGAATAAAATGTCAGAATAACACTGGGCCAATAGCTAGAAGTCAAGCCAGAAAATGGCTCTACCACATACCATCAGTAGCTCAAGACAGAAAGCTGGGTATTATCCTATCTTCCTCCCATTCTAATGATCCCTCTCCGCCAGCCAATCCATCACTAGATCCTCATTTTTTGCAACCGAATTATACCCTTCATCCTTCAGCCTCTCTCAACCTCTATTGGTACCACCACCCTAGACCAAGCCATCACCGTGTCTCCTCCTGAGTTTTGTAATTGCTTCCACACTGGTTTGCCTGCTTCCATTTGTTTCCCCCCAATCCATTCACCTTGTAGAAGCCATAGTGGCTTTTACTAATAGAAATCTCATCATGTTACACTTCAAAAACCCCTCAAGAGTTTCCTATTGCAATTTGAGTAAAGTCCAAATTTTTTTATTGAGGTATAGTTGATCTACAATATTAAATAAGTTTTAGGTATACAACATAGTGATTCACAGTTTTAAAGGTTATATTCCATTTTTAGTTACTATAAAATACTGGCTATATTCCCTGTTTTGTACAATATATCCTTACAGCTTATTTATTTTATACATAGTAGTTTGCACCTCTTAATCCCCTACCCTTATCTTGCCCCTCCCCCTTCCATCTCCCCCACTGGTAACCTCTAGTTTGCTCTCAGTACCTGTGAGTCTTGTTTCTTTTTTGTTATATTCACTAGTTTATTTTTTTAGATGCCACAAAAATCCAAACTTTGTATCATGGTCAGGTTGGCGAATCATAATGCTTCCCTTCCTGCCTGTCTACCCATGTCTGGTGCCCAATCTCCCCCTCCCCCTTCATCGTCCTCCCACACACACTGATTTCAGCCACACTGACCACCTTTCAGTTGCTCAAATATACCAAGCTCTTTCCTCCCAGCACTGTTCCCTCTGCCTAGAACATTCTTCCCTACCACCCCCAGCCTCATCCCCAACCTCTTTGCATGGCTGCTGCTTCTGACCTTACTGGTCTCACCCTAAATATGACCTCCTGAATGAGCCCTTCTCTGAGCAGCCTACCAAAGAACATTCTCTATTCCTCCAAGTCCAACACCATGCACCACCATCTCCCCAAAAAGGTTTGACACCTTCTTCTAGGGTTTTCACATCATCTCCTTTCTTTCGCTTGTCTCAAGAGACTGAGAAACAGAAACCCCAGCTTTTATCCTGGCTCTTTGAAGCCCATCAACGCTGCTGCAGCAGCAGTAAGAGATTAAACACTTCGAGATCTGCTCCTGCTGGGATCCATTTCCTCTGTCGGCTGGCACTCTCCAAAAGGGATAGCATTCGGATGGTGGGGGACCCACCTGAGATGATTTGCTTTCAATGCAGTCAACAAGGCGAGGCACTTCAGCCTCCCATTTAGTACCACTTGCTTTGCTAAGGACATTCTAACAGAGTTTTAACAACCTAACTTGGGAACATTCTATCTACATATCAGTTGATTGGTTGAGAACTTTGATTTCCCCACCAGAGACCTCACTATTAATCCATGATTTATTAAGCTATTAATCAAAGATTTCAGCACCCCAAACATGCTGTCATTAACACTTATGCTACCCAATCTCTCACGTTTCTCTTCCACTTCTTGGAATGACTTCTGGGGGCTGCTGCCTCTGTGTACCTGCCCCAAGAACCAGTGGCATCCCCAGCTTACTTCATGTTCTACGTACACCCTTCAGCCTGCAACTCTGATTTAGCAGAATTGCCACCAAAGTCTTAACCAACTTCTATGCTTCTTAATCTGACTTCACCTATCTAGGCCCTGTAGAGGGTCTTTACTTTTTATAAATTTATTTATTTATTTTTGGCTGTGTTGGGTCTTTGTTGCTGCACGCGGGCTTTCTCTAGTTGCAGCGAGAGGGGGCTACTTTCGTTGCGGTGCGCGGGCTTCTCACTGCGGTGGCTTCTCTTGTTGTGGAGCACGGGCTCTAGGCACATGGGCTCCAGTAGGTGTGGCACGCGGGCTCAGTAGTTGTGGCACACAGGCTCTAGAGCACAGGCTCAGTAGTTGTGGCACACGGGCTTAGTTGCTCCGCGGCATGTGGGATCTTCCCGGACCAGGGCTCAAATCCGTGTCCCCTGCATTGGCCGGCAGATTCTTAACCACTGAGCCACCAGGGAAGCCCCCTGCAGAGGTTTTTAATATGCCCAGTGGCAGCTTCCTATTTTTCTCAACTGATTAGCCTAACCCACTTAATCAGATCCATCTTCTGAAAACTCACTCATTTTTGCAAATATGCTTGAGAATATGATGCAAAAGGGGCATACAAAATGTATGCCACCTCTGACATAGTCCATCAAATTGCTCGTTTTGTATAGTTGTTTTTAAATACATTTTTTAAAACAGAATCTTATCTCTTTTTTTTTTTAATCCCTTTTTGGGGTTAAAGAAATGAAGTCTGGCGGAGGGGGTTACTAATAATCAACTTATTATTACCATTGTCATATCGTGTTAAAAAGATACTTTCTTCCTACTAACACTAGCAAAGATAATAAGCATCACTCTAGAATTTAGCTTTCCTTCTTTCCTCTTTCTCTTTTGACATTTATTGCCTTTATCAATTAGAATTCCTAATTCCAAGAAACCAAAATTTACTCTCAATGTCTGGAGATAAAATGGAATTTACCGGCAGGAAATTAGAAACACAATATCAGAGATTCAAGAGTCAGGACTGAGAAAAGTTAAGGAACCATGAGACACTGGAAAGCTGGAATCAGGCATATTTTGGCTAGTTACTGCTCCCACAGACCTCAAAGACAACCATGCCTGTGGCTGCTGCCAACGCCCCGAGTGAATGCGAATGGACCCTTCTTTGCGTTCTTTCCTCAAGATTTAAAGTCCTTGGTGAGAGAATATGATGGGCTGAGCTCATGCACGTGCACATGCCATAGCAGCCAGGCAAGAGGGAGACAGGGAAACTGGCTGCAGAAATGGACGCTGTGGTACATCACCAGTGCCTCCCTTCAGGGCCCAATCCCTCATCCCCCAGCTGCTGGAGATGTTGCCTGCTGATGCCTCACAGATGATTCCCTCTCAAGGAATCATCATCCACTGGGAGGAAATGCCTCACCCAAGGGTACACCCTCTACTAGAGGCAGCCTGTATCCAATGCCAGTGGATACAAGGACACAAAAGTCTGGCCCCTGTGCCTCAATCTGGGACATCTCTGAAGGACCATCCCAGACTCAGAGCTCCTTGTGGCATTGGCTGACATGTCTACGCAAACACGGTTCAACATCATCCTGTTTTCCTCTCTCCCTTACAGGCACTGTTCCTAAGAGTGCACCCCAGTGAACCACACACAGGCAAATAAATGTCTGTCTCAGGATATGTCTTCAATCTATGATGGCCGCCCTCACTTTCCCAGAAAGAACTGCCCTTAATAGGAGAGTCTGTGGTAAATATGACAGGCCTTGGATACTGGGTAACCAAAGAAAATGGCATACACCCACTATGTCCCATACTTTTCCATGTTAGACAATGCCATTAGCAAATAGTTCTCAATTTATAGTTCTATTCTTAAAACGCTAGTAAATTCCTATGAAGTCAGGTGAGTTTCCTTACCCCCACTCATCCCCTCCCTCCCTTCCCTGTTCTCCCTCCTATATCTCACTCCTTCCTATACCTGCATCTATCTATTTCTATGTCTCTATGTACAGCTATCTCTATCAATGATAGCAATGGAGATGAAGAGAGACAGATAGCAATAGAGATAGAGTACAGAGATAAGAGACAGACAGAGAGAGAGGGCTGTCCTCAGGATCTTCTCCCTTCCTGGAATTCCTTCTCCTTTTCTCTCTCTGCCAATATAAATCCTACCTATTCTTACCTGGAAAACCAATCCCTTAGGGAGTTTGGGATTGACAAGTACACACTGCTACATTTAAAATGGATAAACAACAAGGACTTACTGTATAGCACAGGGAACTCTGTTCAGTATTACGTAACAACCAAAATGGGAAAAGAATTTGAAAAATAATAGATACATATCACCTCACACCGGTCAGAATGGCCATCATCAAAAAATCTACGAACAATAAATGCTGGAGAGGGTGTGGAGAAAAGGGAACCCTCTTGCACTGTTGATGGGAATGTAAATTGATACAGCCACTATGGAGAACAGTCTGGAGGTTCCTTAAAAAACTAAAAATACAACTGCCATACGACCCAGCAATCCCACTACTGGGCATATACCCTGAGAAAACCATAATTCAGAAAGAGACATGCACCACAATGTTCACTGCAGCTCTGTTTACAATAGCCAGGACATGGAAGCAACCTAAGTGTCCATCAACAGATGAATGGATAAAGAAGATGTGGCACATATATACAATGGAATATTACTCAGCCATAAAAAGAAAGGAAATTGAGTTATTTGTAGTGAGGTGGATGGACCTAGAGTCTGTCATACAGAGGGAAGTAAGTCAGAAAGAGAAAAACAAATGCCGTATGCTAACTCATATATATGGAATCTAAAAAAAAAAAAAAAGGTTCTGAAGAACCTAGGGGCAGGACAGGAATAAAGACGCACACATAGAGAATAGACTTGAGGACACGGGGAGGGGGAAGGGTAAGCTGGGACGAAGTGAGAGAGTGGCATGGACATATATACACTACCAAATGTAAACTAGATAGCTGCCTTTCCACCAACCACGCATCTAAAATATGGCAGCCATTTGTACTTGTTATAGACCACCACAGTCCATTAACATATTGCATTACACGTATTACCAAAACAAGCATTTTATAAATCAGGAGCAACTCTCATTTTGAAGATGTAGTAACTTCAGCCCAGAGAATAAGTGATTGTCCAAAGTCATGTAGTCAAAAAGTAGCAGGAAGAGGACTAAAATTGAGTCCAGAACCAATATCCCTTCCTCTAGTCCACAAACGAACAGGGTTATTTCTCATCAGGTTAGCTTACTCTCAAGCCCCATGGTGAAAACTCTGGGTTGTGCAGCATAAGAGTTTAATGTTAGTTTCATTTTAAGAAAGGTTCAGAGTTATTTGGTTGCCAGAAATGGAAACCCACCCAGACTGCCTTAACTAAGAGGAGATTTTTTTTTTTAAGGTTCAGGAGTATCTCTTGGAATTTTAAGGCTGTTAAGAAACTGACACTAGAAAAGCTAGCTCAAACCAAGGAAGCTATTTTCTGTCTTGCTCTTCTCCATTCTTCACTGCAATGTCATCTCCTGGTCTCTCGCTCTTTCTTCTCCCCTACGTGTGCCCATTCTTCTCAAGTCCAGCTTTCTCTGTTTCTTCTTAACCGTGAATGAAACACAGCTGCCTGAACGCCTTCACTGCTTCCCAGTTCCAATGCCACCAACTAGCTCCCTATCATCCCTGTGTCCCAATTACAAATTCCCAGGTGAGAATGTCTGATTAGCTGAGCTCAACCAATGAAAAGATTCACTTTACTCAGGTGTCTATCCTCATCCAAGCTGCTGGAGTCATGGAAGAGTACAGTTACATAATGTAATCATGATTGCAGGACATCACTTCTTTGTGTGCTGAGAGAGACAATTTCTCAGAGAAGGAGCTGCCCAAAAGAAACTATTAGAGGGGCTTCCCTGGTGGCGCAGTGGTTGAGAGTCCGCCTGCCGATGCAGGGGACGTGGGTTCGTGCCCCGGTCCGGGAAGATCCCACATGCCGCGGAGCGGCTGGGCCCGTGAGCCATGGCCACGGGCACATGAATATGAATATGCTCCTTGAGGGCTACGGGCGCACCTGTATTTATTTCTGTATCCCCAGCACCTGCCAGCACTTGGCAGACAGGACATGCTCAGGAAATGTTTGGGGAAAGAAAGAAGGTCAGGCAGGAGGGAAAGAATGAAGGAAGAAGGGTTAAAGGACAGGAACCGTTTTTTATATATCTCTGCATGTGTCCAAAAATGCTCATCCACAGGTTGCAGTGTATACAGTAGGCTGCCCTTCCTGTCACCCACCCAACTGTTACCAAATACATATTGAGTGCTTACAGTGTACCAGATGGAGAGAGAACATCTCCACCCGACTCGTGCATGGGGTCTCTATCCCGAGCATCACAACACAAGGGCAGTTGATTCTACTGTGGTCACTGCTTCCCAGCATTATTTGGTCAACAAAGTATCCTCTGCGCACTGTGAATTTTGTGAGGAAGAGTGAGGGTCATCGCTTGGGAAAATGGACACTGATGTCACTGACCGTTCCCCCAAGATGGTACAGGGCGACATTCCACTCAGTGAGTCACCAGTCATTTTCTGGTACAGCCTGAGCTTTCTCTTCACTAATTACATTGACCTTTCTCGAGGCAAAGATCGACACTGTGAATATATTACCTGTTTCAAAAATCACCTGTTTGTAAATGAAATGGTGGCGTGGTGCCTGTGGAGCTTTGCAGACATGGCCACATGAGTGTGCCTCCCATTTGGAAGATTTTACCACATTTAAGTCATCTGAGGCTTTTAAACCAATTGCCCTGGGACTTCGCTGGTGGCACAGTGGTTAAGACTCCATGCTCCCAATGCAGGGGAGGCCTGGGTTCAATCCCTGTTCAGGGAACTAATCTCACATGCATGCCACAACTAAGAGTTCGCATGCCACAACTAAGGAGCCGGCGAGCTGCAACTAAGTAGCCCGTGAGCTGCAACTGAGGCACACACGTGCCATAACTAAGGAGCCAGCGAGCTGCAACTAAGGAGCACACGTGCCACAATTAAGGAGTCGGTGAGCCGCAACTAAGGAGTCTGCCTGCTGCAACCAAGACCCGGCACAACCAAATAAATCAATTAAAACAATTGCCCCAACCATCACCAAATCTTGGGACTTTCTTCAAGAAGAAATACTACTAAATATAGCCAGATTTTAGCTCCATCTTTAACAATTTGTTTTGCTGACTCATCCTAGCTTTGGGTAGATTTCTGAATTCCGGAGTGGAATGACCAGTAATGATGGAGACTGCTTCAGTTCAGTGTCCCTTAGCAACCATCACTTCACTTTCCTGTTGCCATAACAACTATAGCATGAACATCAAGGTCATCAAGCCCACTGAGCCTCTCTCGGGAAGCTGAATCTTTCACACTCTCCAGTACTCTCTTCTCTGTTTGCTCTCACAGAAGATGTTTTCTGGAAAATGACATTTGCTTCTCCCTTCCTCCACTCCATACTACCTCAGAAAGCAATCTATTTAAAAGGAACAAGATAATCCCTAAGAAAGGGGATGCAAAGACCCAACTTCATAGATTGATAAAGCCACCATAACCTGGTATTTAAACTGTGCTATATCTTCAAATGGTTCTGTTTTTCAAAAATGGAGAGACAACATGGCTACGGGAAGGATTTCAAAATTCTCAGTCTTCGATTCCGGTATGACATCTGTCACCATCTTAGGACTCACTTAGGTCCTCCAGCTTGTAGTTTCTGGGGAAAACGTGTGTGGAGCAGGGTGGGTGGGCGCTATATGTGATGATCTCCAAGGTCCCTCCCAGCTCCCACATTTTGTGAATCCACATTCCGACATGTCACCTCTTGCAAAGGCTTGCTTTTAAGTGGTAAACGGAAGCCAGTCCCAGCAGAGGGAGGCCTGTCCACCTCTCATTAAAACAATCAGCCTCGTGGAACAAAGGTAAAAGGCCCCTCTCAACACAAGCTTTTGGGCCCACTCTCATGTGCCACTGGTAGAGCTGGCGCTCCAGAAATACTTAATCACTGTGAATAATTAGGCAGCAGCGAAACTTTCCCTTCTTTGTGTTTGCTTAAGAATTGTAAATAATCGACAGAAACAATGGCTTTTCACCTCAGCTCTCACCCCCGAAATCAGAAGAATGAGCTAGATATTAGCACTTAGAGACAGCATAATTTTGTAGTTCTATTAAGGCCGACAAATAAATCTCCCAGCAAAATTGATTCTATTTTAGGGGAAGAAAGGGTCTACTTAGACCCTTTCTTCCCCTAAAATACAAGAATAAGTGATCCTTAGCCTGTTCCAGATAAACCCCACTTGCCAAGCTTTCCAGGTCATCACCGTTACCTGCAACCACCTTCTAAAATTCTGCCCTGCTGATCACACAATGTAGCTTTCAATGTATATCGAATAAATTTCAAGACTTGTGCATTGCACTCATTTACTGAAGACCTCACCTTTTTTCTTCACTTTTTGATGACTTTTTGTCAGAAAAAAAAAGATTTCATTAGTTCAGAACAGTTCTTACGGCATTGTGCCTTTTTCTATTTGCCAAAGTGTTTATGATATTGTTATTTATGTTTCCTTTCTTTTTTTTTCCCCCAAACAGCAGTGCTAGCTGAGGTTGATGCTCTAAATTATCATCTGCCCCCTTGCTTGTTCTGCCAGTCTTCGCTGACATGAAAGTCTTAATGCTAGCTTATCAGGGTCCTCTCCCCCTGCCAGCATGGACACCTTGAGAAACTGCTGGGGGGCAGGGGGTGGAAATCGGCACCAAGGCGTACCTAGCTGAAACTTTTTTCGTTGGGTAAAGCGAAGACACGGCCGGAAAGAAAGGATGCTTCCTGATGGCCCTTGTTTCATCAGTGCTTTCTCAGGAGGAAAAAGGTGACTTGGCAAAGGAGGAAGAACACCTGCAAACTAGTCAATGATTTCATCCTGCAGGCATGGAGATCTGAATAGTGTATTCCGTAGAAGTGGAAGATGCCAGCCACGCAGCAAATGATAAATTCCTTATGAAAATGCTCATTAGAAACTGGTGCCTGGCGCATAGTGGGCACTTAATAAAAGTCTCTGGAATGAATCCATGAATCCCAATGTCACTAATTAGCATGTGCTGAGGAGAGGTAGAATACAGTTGCAACTCTGAAGCATTCAATCAAATTCACCCACTCATGGACGATCCACATAATTCTATCTCATATTTATAGTTTATATGGTATTCTTCCTTCTCAGTGCTCTGCGACACACTCTCACTGGCACTCACAACATCCCTATGAGCAGAAAATTTTCGTGAAAGCAGGGGTGGTGGCGGTGGTGGAATGAACTGGGAGATTGAGATTGACATGTATACGCTAATATGCATAAAATAGATAACCAGTAAGAACCTGCTGTATAAAAAAATAAAACTTAAAGAAATGATTTCAAAATAAATCCCTTCCAAGCCTCTGTCTACTGAGTCAGATATAGCTGCAGGGAGATAATGATGTAACAGTTATCTGCTCATTTGTACTATAAGTTGACTATTTAAATAATTACGTTAACGGAATTGTGGTCTTCATAGAATCTGGGGGAAAAAAAGGATCAAAAGGTAGGATTGGTAAATATGTTTCTTGGAGTTACCCTGGGTACTCAGAACAGTATAACAGGTACAGGTGTCACAGTACATGAATATATTGGCATCAGACTTTATAAATCATCTCTTATGAATTTGGCTAATGTGAGTTAGGTCACCAGAGCAAAGTTAACTTCGAACCCACCATACAGAGAGCCAGAACCTGTACCATGATGAATCTATGAAGGCATGAAACAATATGAAGCTCTGCCTGAGGTCCCAGCTGGCCTCTCTGACACTGCTCTCTAACTTTGGTAGTAATCCCAATTCTCCAACTGCACTGACTTCTACAGTAAGCATATTGTGTAAGTAATTTGTTTTATAGATCAGTTTCTCTCTTTGAGTAACTATAACATACCTACCATGTACTAGTTATGGCAATGCTAACTACTGTAAGACACAAATCCCCAGATTTTAGTCATGTAATATGACGAACTAAAAAAAAAAAGGAAAGAAAGAAAGAAAGAAAATTATCCTACTCCCATTTTATAGGTGAAGAAACTGAGATGGACATTAAATGACTCACTGAAATCCTATAGCTAAATGGCTAGAGCACTGGGGGTTAAATTTAGTGCTCCTGACTCCCAGCCCAGTGGCTTTACCCTAAGGTCTAATCTTTTCTAGAAAGTGGATGAATTTGGAATTAGAATTCCTTACCTATAAAATACAGTCAAAGCAATTTTTTAAAAAAAACAAAGGCATCAGTTAGGATCCCTGGCTGCAAGGAAAATAAACCAACTGCGATGACCTTCAGCGAGAAGGATTCGTTGGAAGCATGTAAATGGCTCAGTTCCAGGGGGCAGCTGGAAAGTGGGGTCTGGTCATGGCAAGGGCTCCAGGGGCTGATTTGCTAGAAACAGGAAGCACAGCAACTCTCTCTCTTCAGAAATAGTCTAGTCTGAATATTGTAAGTGATACCACTCTTATCGCTGCCATTGCCAACAGTGGCCATGAAAATTCCTCCAAACACTTTGCTTATGCTAATATCACTACTTCAAGATTTAAGCCCCAGGAGAGAGCATCTGATTGGCTGAACTCAAGTCACACAATGAGTTTCTGGCTCTTTCAGAGAACAGGTAGAGGTGGTATCTGCTCTCCTCTCCTCACCCCTTGGTTTCTGCAGCAAGAGAGAGGTACATGGAAGCCCACATCCAATGGAGGAGGGATAATTCTCCAGAAAAAAAGCTGATGGCATTAAGAAGATGAATGATTACTCAGCCAAAAATGAAAATCAACTGCTTGCCATTCCAGGTTATAGATAAATACATTATTCAAGACAATTTCACTCGGAAGTTAAAGCCTAAATGTAGAAAGCTGGGCCACCTCTCATCACTTGGACCCTTCTTGGGGTCCCTGTAGTGACATAATGAAAACAAGCTAATAGCACACACAGAATCCTAGAAAACCTGGCCGACTTGGTGAGATGTGGGTGGAAGGAGGCATTTCAATGCCCACTTAAGGAAGCACACGTCTACAAATCCTTGTGTTGGTTAAGCCCTGTTCCATCCTGCACTGTCCTGCATGAACAGTGTACTCCTCCCAGCTCAGTGTACGGCTCTTCCCATAATAAACCACAGCTCACAACCAGAGTGAGGTTCTGATTAGGAAAGAAGTGAAGAGTAAGCTGGTACAGGTAATTTCTTCCTTTACTTTGGATTTGCCATTGAGGGCCTCACCTGGTGATCTAGTGAGTTCTTTTAGTCAATGAGCTCTTCTTTCTAAGACCTTTTCTACCTCTTAACTTCAGGGACACTCATCAGACTTACAGGTAGGTTGGCACCACAGTGAATAACCGTGAGTTTTGTCTATCCAGCAGCCCGTCTTCTTCCTTCCAGAGATAACACCTGGGTCCCAGCAAGGAGGAAAACAACCTCCCAGACTCTCAGAATACACAGTGCTGGTGGGGCTGAGCATACCCTCCCTTGATCCTGGGATGGGCATGACCAAAGCCTGGACAACTCACATGACCCTCCCTGCAGGCAACAGTGACTGGTTCAGGACACGAGCATGTTACCCAAGTTGGGCCAATAACATTCAAGTCTGGGACTTCTGATGGAAGAATCGAGAAAAAGGAGGCTTTTTACATTGAGATGACAAAATTGTGAGGCTAGCCTCCTGCAGCTGGTTGCAGTCTATTCACCATAAGATAACGGGCTGTCTAAGCATGAGGAAAACAGAGAGAGGCAGAGCTGAGAGAGATTTTGATCCTCACTGTTTGAGCATTTGCCTCCTGCCTCCATTCAGGAATCTAGCCCCTGAATTTTCAATTATATGAGCCAATAATTCCCTTTTTGTGACTGAGTCCATTTGAGTTGTATTTCTCTCCACGCTTGTTTTTCACAAATATATGAATAATAAATCCATCTATTCACTCAGCAAATATTTTTTGAGTGCCAGGCACTCTGATAGGTACTGGGGATACTATCCTGTGCAAAACAGACACAGGTGCTGCAGTGTGCGGGTAGAGACATGAGTCAAGGCACAGATAAATATGCTTTGAAAAATGGTGAGGAGTGCTAAAAAGGAACATATAGAGCACTACGAGACTATACAGAAGACCTATCTGACTACTCCCTGACACAAAAGAGATTGTAAAATGCATACAGGTCAAGAGGATGTTGACATGAGACAGCAATACAGGGTCACCTTCAGGAAAGACCAAGGCAAATGAGAGGCAGCCCAAACCAGACAGGTAAGGCAGTTTCACTCCCACTTTATGTGAGTAGCCCTCTTTTTTTTAATTGTGGTAAGAACACTCAATATGAGACCAGCTCTCTTAAATTTTTAACTGTACACCACAGTATTGGTAGCTATAGGCACAGTGTTATACAGCAGATCTCTAGAACTTATTCATCTTGTATAACTGTAATTTTCTACCTGTTGAACTATAACTCCCCATTTTGCTTTCGCCCAGCCCCTGGCAACCACTATTCTACTCTCTTCTATGTGTTTGACTAGTTTATATCCCTCATATAAATAGAATCACAGCGTTTGCCCTTCTGTGACTGACTTATTGCACTTAGCACGGTGTCTTCCAGGTTCATCTGTCACATATGGCAGGACTGCCTTCTTTTTAAGGCTGAGTCATAGACCATGGTCTGTGGACCACATTTTCATCATCTGTTCATCTGTGATAGACATTTAGGTTGTGTCTACTTTTGGCCATCGTGAATAATGCTCCCATGAATATGGGAGTACAGATATCTCTTCAAGGTCTTGATTTCAATTCTTTTGGATCTTAAGGCTCCCTAACATAGACCGTGGATACAGAGCTGAGAATAAGAAAACTTAAGTGTTCCAGAGCAGGGAATACAGTCTCAACTTCCAATGGAGACATTTCAGAGAGAAAAATCCTAAATGAACCCAAACTTGCTCAGCTTGTTTTCACTAAAGGACTCTTTGAGCATCTGCCCATGACATCTTATTTTACCAGCACGGTAAAATAAGATGGGCTGGGCCATGAGGGAGGCAAAAGAAGGACCACAAACACCCTCATTGCCCTTAAGATGCTCACAGTGTTTGTACAGGAGAAACAGTAAGTCAGTTTATCCAAGGGCATGGTTGTGTGAAGCAGATAAACCATGTTCAAGGACAGTGATTCTCAGCAGAGGGGAAGAAGGTGTTTGATATTTGAAAAAGCATTCAATACCCTAAAAACATAAGACTTTATTAAACAAGTGTGTAGCCGGTACAAAACACAGAAGACAGCAAAAAGTATTGAGGAAACATGAAGTTTTTACAGTTCTAGAATTTTTTCATCTAAAGGAGAGGTTCATAGCAGGTACAGCAGCAGAAGGTAGCACTTATCAGGTACAAGGGCTTTGGGGTCAGACGGTCCAGGGTTCAAATCCCAGCACTGTCACTAGCTGTAAAGAACGGGACTCTGGGCATAGGATCTCACTTTTCTGCATATCAGATACCTCTTTTAAACAACAGGGATACTAATACTGCCTACACAGATAAATATGCTTTGAAAAATGGTGACGTGATAACGAGATGGGATAATTATTGGAAAGAACCTTGTGCTTTCTGGCACACAGTAAACACTCAATAACTCTTAGCTATTATCATGACTATCATTGTTCTGGTCTTTGCCGGTGTGAACAGATTTGGCTCTTAAAGACTAACATTGCCCTAATAGCTAATAATAATAGTTAACTTATATGGAGTATGGATTGCATGCCAGACATTATGCTGAGTTCTTCCCACACTAATCCTCACTCATGCTCAGTGGGGAAGTACCATCATTACCCCCGTATAACAGGTGACAGCACAGAAATACAGAGAAGTTACTAGTCTAGGCTCACAGCTGAGAAGCTGCAAGGCAGGGATTAACCCTATACAGTCTGACTCAAAGTCTCCACACTTTACCACGATGCAACACTGCTCAAGGCAGTTCTTAATTCTGTCCAATCCTCAAAACCTTCTGCAGAGATGTTTTTCAAAGATTTTATCTCAGGCCCACACCAAAGTCTCCCATTCAGTAAGTCAAAGTGGACCTAGGAATCAGTATGCTTAAAGCTCTCCAGGGGATTCTGAAGATCAAAAGAATTTAGAAACTCCAGCTTTAGAGGACCCTGACCCTGACGGGGAGTTAACTGTAGCTGCCCCCCAGCCCCATCACTATGGTCTCTAGAATAGACAGTGCTGCATCTTCCACCAACATTAAAGAATTGTTTTCCTGCAAAGCTTAACTCAGCTGGGACCAAGGATATAACTCAGCAGTCAGGGACTCATTCCAGGTGTCAGTTTTCTGCATCGAAGTCAAGAGCTTTCTTTGCCCAGACTTAAGAGCCACTCAAGTATTAATTTCGGTTCCATTATAAATCACAAGTTGTAGCCCATGCCCACAGTCCTTGAAAATATTTTGAGCTCTCTAGACTCATGAAGTCTGTGTTCCACTCCCCCCAACTTATCCCACTCCCTCCCAGAATGTTACGCTGTCCATTAATGACCATCCCGGTCCCCCAGATCACAGTCAGGCACCCGCCCCTCAATTGCCGCAAAGAGATATAGAACATTCTCCACCTGATTCCAAGCCAAAAGGTCCCATCACAAGTCTCTGTGCAGGCTCAGAGCAGAGGAGTTAACCACTTAAGTGGTCTTTGTTCTATGGTTGGCACTGACTCACCACAACGAGGAAAAGCTCTATCTGATTTTCTGGGAACATTCAGAATGAACATTGCCCTCAGCAGGCCACCTAACCAAGACCAGAAGTTGTTCCCTGAAACCTGTAAAAACCACCGGAGCTGAGGGCTGTATACCTGTGGCTGTCAGCTCAGCCCAAATGAAGCTATCACTTTCACCATATGATCCCAGCAAGTCATTAAAGACGAGTGGCACCCATACTTGTAGATCAATAACCCAGGCAAATACATCCGACAGCAGCCAGAGTCAACCGGCACCAAGTCCATGTTTAATCCAGGCCAGGTATTTGCATACGGTGGAACCATACAATTGCTAAACTACTCCCCCCACCCCGCCCCACCTTTTCTAGTATGATATCCCGGCAGTCATTGCTGCTGCCTGCAGCAGCAAAAAGCCTTGTTTAGACAAGTTTTTGAAGCACATTGTTCACACAACAATGGAAAGAGAGACACTGAGCAAAAGCTCCGTGCTGTGACTGGTGTGTGATACAGCCTAAGGTGACATATTATAAAAAATTTAGTTGAAACAATGCACATAGCTGGAGCTCTTTTGCAAATGTAAACACAAGTACCTTCACACCAATTTCCTCATTATCTACTGGTGGTCTTTCTGCACTCTTGCTTTTGCTCCGCCCTCCTTGACAGAGTACTTTGGGGGACTTCTGCGGCTGACTTTAATGTATTTGTAATACAGATTTTCAGCTCTATTAAAGATAAATCGATTTTTAACTCTGTTCAAAAAGTCTAGGGGCAATGTCTTGTGAAATCAAAAAAACCCTTATTTTTGGCACAGGGGAAATTATAAGGGTAAACAACGATAGCTGGTGGCAACTGACTTCAATCTGTGAAATGGATCTCTTCAGGATGTATGTGGACAAGCAGAAAAGTGAACTGCCTTCCAGCTCACCCCACCCCTACCCCCATTCCCTGGAATACACATTGAAAACACATTCTCAGCATGTTAAATACTGAATCCCCATCCATGAATTTCCAGATGAACAGGCAAACCATGAAATTAAATGTAAGCAGGTAAACTTGGGGAATGTCTACTCTAAGATTTTTCTCTCCCTATTTCTGGTTCCTCTCCATAAATGTGTTAAATATAACTATGTGCTATTATTCATGTATCCTAAAACTTATTCTTTTGTGCCACTGGGGAAATTTATTCTCCTTTAGTAAGAGTTATATCCATATTTTTACAATCTATTTCTTACCCCTATTTTTCTTGGTTAATGGCACATTCATGATCCACTTTGGAAAGGCTATTTAATTCTCAGTGCTGCAGTGATTAAACACATTCAAGTGACAAACAAGTATTGAGCATACTCTTCGTGATGAAGACACAGTGTCTACTCACACAAAAAAAAACTAAAATCAAAGGAAAGCATGCATCTCAATCTTCCCTCATCCTTCCAAAGGAGCAACAGGCCCTTCACAACGGTCACCAAACCATCATTTGAGTACCACCATTTTCTAAGATGTAGCAACCTCCTGGTTTTGCTGTTTATTTATCTGTTTGGACCGCTTAAAGCCAACAACAATCCCTGAGCTGCAAGCAAATTAGTCGTGAGAGCTACAACCAGAATAAATAGAGACAGAGAAAGGAAACTAAAGCTTACTGGACAACTGGTGGTAGTTTCCACAGTTCCTCCCTCTCCTTTCTGAACAGGCTTTGATTTGCATTTGGAGATCCACATGGTTCCGGGAAGCTGACTCCACCCAAAACTCCAGCAGGGAAGCGTGTGACCTCAACTGAACCAATTGATGCATTCCACCCTTCAGATCAGTGATTGCTTCAGGATTAGGTAGATGTTTTTAAAAGGATGTGACTGTAAATGGGACAGAGACTCAAAATTAACAGTGACTTAAACAAGATCAAGGTTTGTTTCTCTATCAGATAGAACTCAAGCTGGGATGATGACTGTGCTCTGTGGAGGCAGCAGGGGCCTGAGCTGCTTCTACCTTGTTGTTCTTCTAGTCCTAAAGTCCGGCTTTTATCTGCAGATTTCCAAGATTGCTTACAACTAGAGAGCTCCCATGTTTCTTCTTCTTTACTTTAGGGGAAAAATACGAAAACTGTACACAGTAATTTTGTTTATATCTCATTGGCTAGAACTCAGTCACATAGTTACACTAGCAGCAAAGGAAGGTGGAAAATATAGGGGTTTTATTCAGGCATAAATGTGCCCAGATAAAATTATGTTTCTAGGAAAAAAGAGGAGAATAGATATTAGAGGTCAACCAGTAGCCTCTTCCTGGCATGTGAACTAAACTATTTCAGATCCTCGTGTTGTAACTTGGAACCCAAGAAAACAGGTGAATATTCTTTTTCTGGATGCATGGTTTGCTGATGTGGGAACCTGAGTGACAGTAGCCATTTTTACAACCATAAGGAAACCAATAATAGGATGAAGCTGACACCTGGAAGAGGGCAGAATCAAGGAAATCCCAGATAAAAATATCTAGATATCTAGTAACATCATAAAATTCTGAATCAAACCACATCTGAAGCTCTATCTTCAGACTTTTTCACTTACGTCACCCCGTAAACTCGCCATATTTTCTGAAAGCTTGAATTGAGATGTTCTTACTTTCAATCAAAACTTCCCAAGATGGGCTTCCCTGGTGGCGCAGTGGTTGAGAGTCTGCCTGCCGATGCAGGGGACGTGGGTTCGTGCCCCGGTCCGGGAGGATCCCACATGCCGCGGAGCGGCTGTGCCCGTGAGCCATGGCCGCTGAGCCTGCACGTCCGGAGCCTGTGCTCCGCAACGGGAGAGGCCACAACAGTGAGAGGCCCGCGTACCACCAAAAAAAAAAAAAAAAAAAAAAAAAAAAACTTCCTAAGATACAGAATGAGAAAGGGACAGAGAAAGAGATGGGGAGAAAGACCCAGATAAATACTGAAGGATGCGAGATAGCCATTAACACAAAATTTGACCAAAGTTACTTTGAGAAACATGAAGGGTATAAACTAAAACAGAAGTGCTGAATATTAACAAGAGCAGAGAATGACCCAAATATTATCAAAACTTCTTAGAACAAAGAAGAGATGACAAAGAATACTGGTATTGAGCAGCCGAGAAGTATGTTCTGAATAATTCTTTCCCAAACTGCTAGTGGGGATTAAACTCTGCTGCCACATCACACTTTACTCCACCCTCTTCCATAGAAAAGACTGTTGGGCGAGATAATGCCTTCAACGTAAAAGCCTCATTAAATTAGCAATTATTCCAGATCAAAGCCTTGGGTAGATGCCACTGGCCTTAACGCTTCAACAAATTCCATTGTGATGGTCAGTGTGAGCCCTTGAACACAGCTTTGTAAATTTCCAAGTATGTTGTCTAGGCTCCTTTAACTCTGGGCCCCATGAGAAGATCAAGCAATTACGACCCTTTTGGCCTTTATTTTCCCCTAAGATCATCATTGGAAGTTAGTAGTCAAAACTTACAATATAAGTGAAGACAAAATAGGCACAATTTTTAGAAACTATGAAAGAAGTATGTTTTTTCTCTAAGATAAAGTTGACTAAGACGTGTTTGAATAAAAAGGAAACTGAAGAGGTGAGAAAAATTAAGTTGGAAGAAATTGTGTTCTTCACGGTCACAAATAAATGAGACGTGGAGATGGAATTAGAATTGGGATCTACTTGTTCTAATAGACATCGTACCTAAAATTCCTTCCATTTTATTGATTTCCAGATTGAGAAGAATTTTAGTACGGATAAGTACTAACAGAAATATGGCTTAAAGTTGGTAGTATCCTACTGCAAAAGGCCATTCAAATTTGTAAACAGAAACAGACATTCCTGTAGGTATTTTTATATATTATTTTGCATATGAGACAGGAAGCAGACAAATGAAGACTGTTAACAGTAGAGATTGTGGAGCAACACATTTGTTCATTTCACAAATACTGACTGCCCTTAGTATGGGCCATGAACCACTCTGGGCGCTGAGGACACAGCGTTAAATAAAACAGACAAGAAACTCCTGTCTTCAGAGGCTTTAGGTGGTAAGGGCTAAGAAAAAAGAAGTATAAGGAGGCTGGGGAGTTCTGTGATAGCAGGGGAAGGAGTCAATTTTAAGTAGGAGAGTCAGGGAAACACTCCCTGAGGTGACTGTATTGGTTGTCTATTGCTCCACAGAAAATTAGCCCTTAACTTCGCATCTTAAAACAACAAACATTTATTATCTCACAGTTTCTGTGTGTCAGGAATTTGAGAGCAGCTTAGTTGTGTGGCTCTGACTCAGGGTCTCTCATAAAGCTGCTGTCAGCTGGGGCTGCGGGCAACTGAGGCTGGGCTGGGGCTGAAGAATCTGCGGTTTGGCAAGCCTCGGTACCTTTCTACGTGGATGGCTCTATGTGCTTCTGAGGGCCCTCATAACCCAGCAGTTAGCTTGCCCCAGAGCAAGTGATGAAGAAGAGAACCTCATCTCACAAGTGACAGACCACTCCTTCTGCTGTATGCTCTTGGTCACATAGATGTAACCTGGGCCACTGTGGGAGATTACTACAGCATGACTACCAGGGGGCCAGTAACACTGGGGGCCTCCTTGGAGGCTGGCTACATTGATATTGAATAAATAGCTGAAAGAGATGAGTTCAACATCACAAAACTTAAGACAAACAACTTAACTTTTATAAATTTTCATTTTCTCATCAATACACTAGAAAGTTTTTAACTATCTACACCATCATCATGTTGAGAAGCCTTAGATAATGTCCAAAATTTCTTTGGCTCAGTGCCTGGCATTTCATAATGAGCAACACGTGTCAGGCTATTATCATTAGTGTGAATGTGGTTGTCATCATCCTCCTCATTTTACAGATGAGAAAACTAAGCCTTCAAGATTTAAATCCTCACTGATGGTCAAGCCCCTGAAACAGATGATAATCATATTCAAGCCTTCTGAATCCAATAGCTTCTTTTTTTATTTTACTGTGCGGCCTCATAGATACCATGGGAAGGATGGATAAAAGAGTTGAAGGTTATTCCAAAGCAGGAATAAGAAAATTAAAATTATATGAGGAAAGAAAGGCAAAAAGACTCAAAACCTACTCCACTGGCAATTACCAAACAGGGCTATCAGGAGTGCTTTTTGGCTTAATGTGACAGAAAACCCAACTCTCCAAGGCTTACCCAAGAAGTATGAATGTCGGTAATTGCTAGCTTTCATTCTCACAGTTACCTTTTGTCCTTTTGTCTTCATGCTTGTTGCTTCATAGTTACAAGATGACTGCTGTAGCTTCTGGCATCACATTGACAATTCAGGAAGAGAGGAGGGTGGTACGCACAAGTTCTGCTTTCCAAGATGCCTCAGCTGACTTTCATTTACACCTAATCAGCAAGAACTGTATAGATGACTCCCCTAGTACCTGGGTAGGTGGCAAAGGCATGGCTTCAACCAATCACGATTCACCGCTAAGCCTAGTCACGTTACTGCCCAAGTAAAATCTGGGTTCTGTTTTTGGAAAAAAGGCAAGTCTTTGTCTACTGTAGGCAATTGATCGGTTCATCCATAATCAGGTGGATTCCCCAAGAGAAAAGCACCCACCAGCATGGTTGTTTGTTCCCACTTCTCAGGTGACATCTATGTAAATACTCTCTGTAGCTTCTTTTTTTTTAAAATTAATTAATTTATTTATTTTTGCCCGTGTTGGGTCTTCGTTGCTGCCCGTGGTCTTTCTCTAGTTGTGGCGAGTGGAGGCTACTCTTCATTGTGGTGCGCAGACTCCTCATTGCAGTGGCTTCTCTTGTTGCGGAGCACAGGCTCTAGGCATGCGGGCTTCAGTAGTCGTGGTGCACGGGCTCAGTAGCTCCGCAGTATGTGAGATCTTCCCAGACCAGGGATCAAACCCATGTCTCCTGCATTAGCAGGCAGATTCTCAACCACTGCGCCACCAAGGAAGCCCTGGCAGGTGGATTCGTAACCACTGTGCCACCAGGGAAGCCCACACAAGCCATTTTAGATCTTACAGTTTGGGGTGAATTATCAGAAGATGAATAAAATGACTGATACTGATTAAATTGATAACTATGAAAGGAATAAAATTGCTGAAGTTACAAAACTTTTAGAAGCCAATAATCTTCTAACAGAGAGGCTAACTGACATTTTGGCTAGATATGGAAAATCAAAGAGATTGGAATTATGAGGAGAAAATTATTCTGCCTTTTATAAAGGAGAGGAAGGAGGGGGGGGAAGAGCAGCATAAGCTAGGGAAGTAATTATAGCAGGATACATTTCATTTCAGAAAAAGTTATTTGATAACCAAAAAACACCACATTTTAAAGTTAAGGATTTAATACTCCTAAGTCCATTACAGATAGACTCTTTACCATGCTGGAAATAACTGAAAAGCAGAGGCATGCAATTGACCACTTTATGGCTTCTTTGATTTCTCCAGGCTGTTTGAAGAGTTGAATTCTGGAAAGGATTTGAAAACTGGGCATACCAACCCTGACCAGCTAATTGCCAATGAAGAAGAATGAATTACTCTGCAATTATATTAAAGGTGAAAGAGGTCCCAAGGAAAAATTCTAACCAAGAAAATGGACTGACTTGGGATAAAAGCTTGATTGGTAACAGCCATGACTATTAAGATGTTGAGCCTGAGTTCAAAGGAAGGACAAGATCAACTTTATGTCTGACAGTCTTAAGACAAGGTCACCACCTTCTACCAAGTATATGCCAACTTATTCAGATATGTCATTCCATGTCACACATCAGATCTGTTTACCATGACTTGTTCCTGGATTTGCCCTTAAGGTTTTGCATCCAGGTCATTAGTTTGACCATTGTCAAGTTACAAATTTATGACAGAGGAGCACAGATGGACTCATTCTTCTGGACTTACAGGTGGTTAGTCACCTTATGGAACTCATTAATCCCAAAAGCTGATAGAGCTTGAAAATAGAGACAGATTGCAAGCAGGTTTTGATAATTCTTGGATGACAGATCATAATGGGTCCTAAAGAAAAAAGAGGCCCAACAATTATCTTTTGAGCATCTAATAGGGTTGCCACATAAAATACAGGACACTCAATACATTTGAGTTTCAGAAAAACAGTGAACAGTATTTTAGTGTAAGTATATCCCATGCAGTATTTGAGATATACTTTAAAATGTATTGTTTATCTGAAATTCAAATTTAACTGACCATCCTAGTTTGTTTTGCTTTTTCTTTTGCTTGTTTGCTTACTTGCTTGTTTTTGCTAAGTCTGGCAACCTTAGTCTCTATTAGTGTAGGGTCCAATCTTACATAGTAAGTAAGGAAAAATTGCCTGTTTTAAAAACTACCACGAAAAACCATTTAAATCGGTCAAAGTCTACTCTACTTGATATTATATCATTGTACTATCTCTCAGTGATTCCAAAACAGACCATTTTCCCTCAATATTGAAAAGTTCCCAGTTGAACACCAAATGAAGTCTGGGTTGTGTTTATGGGCCATGCTGTATAAAAAAATATACTAACTTTTTAAATTAATGTTTATCAAAACAGTATCAGTGCATGGTTTTAAATGCAGAAGAGTACACTTAATTTAATGGCATAATGAAAAATTACATTCCTCTGCCTAACCTCTCTGCATACTTCAGACCAACTCTCCACAGCCAACACTCAACTCTAAATGTTTTCCTTAATATTTACTTCCACATTTATAAATAATAGACCTATACTATTCTTTCTTAACTTACACATTTTAGACATTACCTACACATTTTATGATGCTTCTGAGCCAACCTGTATTTTATGAATATGCCTTCGTTTTTGGACAAGCCTTCATAGTCCTTGGAGTCAATCATTGCCTTGGGTTTGTTTGTTTACCTGTTTTTGCCTGGTTTTCTAAGTGAGCTTTGTTCATATTTTTCAAATGGTTCAACATCTCTGCCACACACCTGTGAATAATATTTTCCATTTACCCAAACACATCAGTTCCATTTTCTTTCTTCCCTAAAGATCTCCCTCCCAGAGCTTTCCACCCACTTTGCTCCATTCCGGACCTTCATTTCTCAGCCTGCTACTCAACTGTTATTCTAGGTCTTTTCCTTTGCAAGTCTCCTGTGTTGGAGTGCGCATTCCTGAATTCCATGTTTGTTTGTTTGTTTTGTTTTCTAACCAATTGTTTATAGGAGTACACCCTCCAGAATTTTCCCCAGGAAGGCTATCTGAGAATATTTTGAGTCTTTGCAAGCATGACAGTGTCCTTTCTCCAGAAAATAAATATCCTGTCTCTTGTCAGGGGTGCATAGGGAAGGGTAGTCTACTGTCTGGGCAGAGTGGAACAGGGAATCTGGGCTCTAATAGCTCCATATTATTTTCTTTTTTAACCAAACTCTGTTTCTTCAGCCCCATTCATTGCCCTGCTCTTGGTAATAGCTTTTTTGAATACAGAGTAAAAGGAAAAAAAAAAAAGTTACTAACTTTAGGGCTCAGTGTGTACCAGACCCTTTAGCTAATTTTAAGAAGTTCTAACATTTGTGCCTGTCATCAACCAAATCATGTCCTCAAATATTGTTTTAATGATGATAAGAATGACTCAAAAGGTCCTACCCTATATGATATGAAAAGGGAGAACCAGCATGTGCTAACAGTCTATCAAAGCTGTATTGAAGAATTCGAGAACAAGTATGAGGTGAGGATACAATAATAAATAGAATTAAGAAACCCCTGAATGACTAGGGATGCAATACTAGTTGGTAAATAATATTGGTACTGGACTATAGCTAAGGGCAATAAAGGCTAGTATGTGGGAAGGATGGAGGCTACCATGCTCAGGACTCTAGTGGTTAAGAACAGGGATCCACATTCAAGTCCCAGCTTACGTATCTTCTCACAAACTCTGGTTCCAGTTTCTAGCTCATGCTAAATTCTCCATCACTACTCTGAATCTCTCCCTTCTTGTGCTTTTCTGGACAGTATGAGGCCACGTTGAATACCATCCCAGTGCCTTCACTCCACAAAGTACCTCAGACAAAAGATAATATAGTATATGAACTCCTCTATAGATGGTTTAGAAAAGAGTGATGGGGCAGAGGCAGGGAAGGCGGCATTCACAACATTTTTGTAGTGACATTCACGAAGGATTGGATTTCAGCCATCATTTTTTTAAATCCCTCTGTAACTGCCACTGGCTCTTAGTTTGTCTCTAGCTAATTTGCTAGCTAGCTCTCTTTCCTCCAGAGCCCCTGTGCCTCTTTCCACAGTGGCTCCTCAGAGCTCTCACATTCTTTTTTTTTTTTAATGAGTGGAATTTAATTCTCTTTGTTTCAATTTTCTACCTTCAGGACTTGTACAGAGACCACCGTTTTGTTGACAAATAGCCTATGAATGGATTTTGCTAAGCAAAAGGTTATCTGATCCAGAAAGAAATGTTGCCACCTCTTAAAGAGATAGACGTGGCTGTGTATTATTAGTAAAGAACAGTTTTGTTTTGCTCACACCTTCTTATAGTTATATGATTGCATTTTTATAAATGCATACGTGTGTATGCACGTACACATACATACTTCATATACATAAATACATGTGCATATTATACACACAACTTTAGATACGTGTATAGAGAGAGGGAAAGAGAAATTTGTAATTATATTTACCAAAAACCCTTAATAAAGGGCCAGTGAAATTCCCTCTGGGAAGTGCTGTTAAAGAAGGGCTTTGGACAGTGTGCTCCGAGGTCCCGCGGATCTGTCTTTTGCTTCAACAGCGTTTGGACAGAACAGACCCAGGGACACCCCTTGCTCCTGCCTCCCACCACACTCCAACCTTTTTTCCAGTCACAGCCTTTGGAATCAGCCACTCCGCTATCCTCGGTCACAGGGAACAGCCAACACCATTTTTTGGAGCTTAACTCCTCATTACCGATCAACCACGAGCTCCCGGATTCCTCAGAATTACTCCATCGAGGTGGAGGCCAACACCTGGCCAACATGCATCTGCAAGCCTCCTACACCTACCTCGATCTGAGCTTCTATTTCGACGATGTTGCTCTGGAGAGCGTGGGCCGCTTTTCCGGGAATTGGCCGAGGAGAAGCACGAGGGCGCCGAGCGTTTTGAAAATGCAAAACCAGTGCGGCGGCCGCCCTCTCTTCCAGGAGGAGCAGAAGCCTCGCCAATACGAGTGGGGTAAAACCCAAGACGCTGTCGGAGCCGCCGTGCTAGCGGAGAAGAACCTGAAACAGACCCTTGAGAACCTGCCTGCCCTGGGCTGTGCCCCCGCATACCCCCGCCTCTGTGACTTCCGGGAGAGCCGCTTCCGGGAGAGCCGCTTCCGGGAGAAGCAGGTGAAACTCATCAAGAAGATGGGCGACCACGTGACTAACCTCCGCAGGCCGGCTGGCCCCCAGGCTGGGCTGGACGAATATCTCTTTGAGAGGCTCACCTTCCAGAACCACCAGGAGCCTCCGGAGCCCAGCAGGCTTTGAGGAGCCCCGCTCTGCAGCCACTAGGCAGCTTTTTAACCACCCTGGAGCCCTGTCCCAAGATGTGGACCAAATGGAAACAATAAAGCTTTTTCCAGAAAAAAAAAATAGAGCTTTGGTTTTCTGCATTTTTACAGGGATGTATTACTCAAATAATGAGAAAATGAAAGTGAAATTATCTCCATTTAGAAAAGTAAATTGAGTATGTGTCAGATGAGAAATAAACATGAGAAGTCTAAATAGAACCACAGAGAATGTTTTTAAAAAAGAAAGAAAAAAAGACATTTATAATAGAGAGGGAGGGAAGTCATGATATGAAAAAACAGAGGATGACACATCTTACGTCACATTCCCATAATAGCAATACAGAGGTCCTAAGTGTGTTTCATGAAGCATGAAAAAAAAAAAACAGCTAAAGGTTAATGAAAACCTAAAGTGAAGGAAGTTTGTTGTAAGACCTGCAAAATCCATGCAATCTGGAATTGCAATCATATTAAGTAAGCGGGTGGTTCATACTCTCCCCGCCAACCCCCCGCAATTTACCTCTTCATGGATAACTCTGGTTTTTCTACCAGATTAATTCAGCTCAGATCACTTTCTTTATGGAAACATACTAAATAAATTAAGGAAATTAGCCAAGTTGGTCGACTTTATAAAGAAATGGTGATTATGTATGCAATCCCACATCTGGTAGAGACATGAGTAAAGGACCAAATTTCATTGCAGTAGTTACCATATGCTCACTCCATTTCCCTTAGCACTCTGAAACTGATGGTACCATTGGAAAAAAAAAAAAAAAAGAATCCCAGAGAGTTAGAAATAATCTCAAAATTAAAAACAAAAACAGAAAAGAATAGAACATAAGTCAGACAAAAGGAAAGAAAAATTCCTGAATTTCTTAGGGTTTTTTTCCTGATTATAAAAGGAAAAAAGTTATTAAAGATGTTTAAAGACGATTCTTTAAAAGCCTGATGAGGTGACAATGACAGACCAGGTTATTTGGACTAGCTCTCCCACTGAAACAGCTAAAACTGCTGAATTAAACATTTGTAACCCTGTAACAGCATCAAAGAGCTGACAAAATAGAAAGGAAATACCAAGTAAGTATTAAAATTAGAAAGGTAAATGGAAAATTTATGGATTGCTTTACCTCTGAAGGCATTTGCCAATCTGGAAGAAACGGAGCTGTGTTTTTGAAGGCCTTGTGGCACGAGGGAAACAAAAGTTAAAGCATGGGGCCCATTCAGTGTTGTGCGTCTGGTAAACCATCTCGCATTTATGCAGTAAGCTGAGATTTTAAAGGGCTACAGCATCACAGAAAGGATCAACCATCAGTATTTCCATCCCATTCCTTCCACCCCAGTAGTTTTTTGGGAGAAGTACCTTGGTGCTAAGCAGAGCAGGAGAAAAGAAAGGAAGGAGAAAACAAAGAGAATTGTCCTTGAGAGGGTGTAAACCATGGATAAGCTCTCTTGAGGGTCTACAGTCCCAATTTTGCAACACCTAAGTGATCAAAAAAATATATGCCATGGTTTTAACTTAAAATAGTTCTCTGGTCATCAGGAAGTCCCACCCCCCCCCACGCACACACAAATAATTGTTTAAGGGCAGTGAGCCACACAAAGACACCAACTATATAAAGAAATAATATACCATGAATGAGAACCAGCAGAAATAACAGACACCTAAGTACTTCAGATACTGCAATTATCAGACACCGAGTATTAAAAGAAAACCATGCTCCTTTGTTTAAGGAAATGAGATAAGTTTGAAAATGAATGAAGGGTACAGGAAATTCTAAAAAGTGTTACTGCAGATTTGAAAAAGAACCAAATTGAACTTGCATAAATTAAAAATACAATAACTGAAATTTAAAACAATATATAGATTGGGCAGGAGCTCACATATAAAGAGAATAAATGGACTGGAAGACACTTATCCAGAATGCAGCGCACAGAACACATAACTGGAAAAATAAGAGAGGCTTAGGAGGGACCTGGCTCAGGATAGGTATTCAGCAAACAGTTGCTGAATGCTCTGACTATAATTTTTACTGATGGGATTATTTTCTGGCTTCAGATGTGAGCTGGCTCTTCTAGACTGGGACTTAGAGAAGATCCTGTAAAAGGAGTTATCCATTTCAGTGACTGCAACTGAAAAAATTGATATGATCAACAGACATCTACTGAGAGCTTGCTAACTGCAAAACACTGTGCTAAGCATCAGAGTTAAAAACACGTATGTTATTACACATAATTTATATGTTTTCTTATAAGAACAAGAATTTCATAAGGGTTTTATAAAGGCACAATGTTCTAACCAGATTCTTCTACTAGCTTGCTGTGCAATTTTAAACAACTTATGTAAAGTCTCTCTGAGGCCTATTTTCTCTATTTTTAAGATGAGGACAATAGAAACAGAAAAGATAACACAGAAAGCAAAGGCTTTGCTCATGGCATATCATAGCTGCTCAGTAAATATAAGTATATTCCCTCATTAACTAAAAATGTTTTTTGATGCACTGGGCTTGGAGAAACCTATATATGATATTAAATTCCAATGGATTGTGAATCCACATAATCTCCAAAGCCAACGAAGTACTGGAATCTCCTTTTGATTACGTCATAGTTACTTAACAATATGTGGAGAATATTGCTAGTGACCTGTCCAGTATCCATCCCCCACTTCTTCCTAACAGAACCCAAAATCTATTTGTAGCAGTAACATGATGACCTAACGCTTTATCTCCCAGACCCTCGGAAGGCAAGTGTGTCCACGTGCCACCTGTAAGCAAGTTAGTAAGTCTGGCAATGAGGTATTTATCAGCCATGCTGCCACATGAGGCTTCCCATGAGCCCCTTTAGCCTTTGTCCCTCCAACAGCCGCCTTGTGAGCATAAGAACAAAGCCACACAGAGCCGCAAAGAAGGAACAGAGAGGGAGCCTGGGTCCTTGATCACCGGGCTGCCATGTTGACCCAATACTGACGGCTCCCAGACACTTCTTCTGTGAGGCAAATGCCTTACTATTTAAGTTTTACAGGCTTTTTCATTACAAGCTGTATTAGTCGGGGTTCTCCAAAGAAACAGAACCAACAGGATACATATAGATATATAGATACAGATAAAGATACAAATATACATATAAAGAGATTTTTTTTAATAAGGAATTGACTCACGTGATTATGGAGGCTGAAAAGTCATAAGATCGGCAGTTAACAGGCTGGAGACTCAGCAGAACCAATGGTAAAAGTCCAGGCCAAATCCAAAGGCCTGAGAAACAGGAGAGCCGAGGGCATAAACTCCAGTCCAAAAGCCAGCAGGTTGGAGACCTAAGAAGAGCCAATGTTTCAATTCAAGTTCAAAGCCAGGAAAAAAGCAATGTCCCAGCTCAGCAGTCAGGCAGGAGGAGTTTGCCCCTTCATCACGGGAAAGTCAGCTTTTTTGTTCTATTCAATTGATTGGAAGAGGGCCACGCATTAGGTAGTGCAATATATGCTTTTCTCAGTCTCCCAATTCAAATATTACTCATCTAAAAACACACAGACACACCCACAAGAATGTTTGACCAAATATCTGAGCCCCCTGTGACCCAGTCATGTGGATACAGAAATTGAACCATCACACAAGCAGTCAGATACAATCCTGATATACCAGTCTGGACCACTTCATGGGCACCTGTAAAAGAAAACCCAAGATTTCATTTAAGAATAAGGGTTTTTGTGAGGTATCCCCACCCCCTACAATTTGACATTTAAAAAACCCACAGGAAGGGTAGTAGAACATGAACACAAATATTAAGCGAGTTAAGAATAGTGAAGAAAATCAGCTATTGTGGCTTAAAATGTTAACTAGCCCTCAAAGAATAGCTATAGTAAAAGTCTTGGGAATAGGCAGAGAAAACATGCTAGCCCCTTCCCCATGGAGTTCTTCACAATTGCTCCCTAAGGAACTTTGAAATCGCCAATGCTCAACCTGGAAAATGAGACACGAGTTGCTGGCCCCACGAGAGAGAACAGAAGCATGTACCTCATCAGCATTACAATGTGAATGTAATTTTCCTGATGTGAAATTCAACATCCTTTTTGATCATTTTCCCTGACACTTTGGAATCTGTGTATAATGAGCATGTAAAGCACAAACTTATTTTTATACATTAAAAGTGGTTTCATGAGCCCAAAGGAAAGGTCCTAATTTACATGTGACACTTGCTCACTCATTCATTGACTTGTTGGATAAATTACTGAGCGCACTCTAAGTGTCCAGCTCTGGGGACACAAAGCCAGGTACTTTGTGAAAAGGTTTAGGAGCCAGCTCTGTCCTTTAAGAGTTAATAATCTAATATTAACACTGATAGACAGGCACAGACCTCATGGCACAGAATAAAAGAATTAATCTGGGACATTCTCAGACAGTGAAGTATTTATGTCACAGACAAAAGAGCTTAGCATAGAAGTTAATGTTTGCAAATAAGAGTAATTGGACATGTAATGAAAGTGTTTCTGTGTAAACTTCCATTCCCAATCTAGCTGAACAACTTGGGCAAATTGCAGAGCCTCTGTGAGCCTCATTCTCCTTGTGAGGAAACAAAGATAATGATATCTAACATTGCAGATTCTTTGATGTTTAAATAACAGCATATAAAACATATAAGACAATGTCCAACACAGAGTAAATGGAAAGTACTTTTAATAGACGCTCCTGCAATATGACAATTGCCTGAACAATAGTAATCTCACTAGAAAAGTAAAGGGTTTACATACTACATGTATGTGTGAATTTCACAGACTTACCTGTTTTCAACCAAAGAGCCAGGGTCCCTGATACACCCCTAATGACTCAGTTCTCATCAAGGCAAACTACTTTATTGAAGCAAAGAGTATGGGGGCTGAAAGTATAGGAAGAAGCCAAATTAAGTGATTGTTTAAATGCTTTTGCCAGTCATAGAATTAGCTATGTCTGTTTCGCATTATCAACCAGTGGCCTTTTGAAATCCCTGCCTGTCACTCCATCTTCTCTTTAAAATGAACAATTATATATTGCTAAACAATATTTTCTATGTCCTTCTTTTAACATATTCATATTTCTGATTAACATAACACTACTTTTATTCATTTGTTCACTTAATTCATTAAAAATATGATTTGAGCACCTACTAAGAGCCAGGCACTGTTCTGAATGTAACATGTTAAATAATATCATCAAGACAGACACAGCTCCTAATCCAGCTATTTTAGTCAAGGCTGCTGTTCCAAAACATCTTCCTTTCACATCACTCACTTTCTTGGCCACTTATTGTAAAATGTCAGCCTTTAAAGATGGTTCATAACATAAGTATCCACTAAATTTCCATCTTTATTTATAGACTACAATTCATCAGGATGATTTTGATTTTCACTTCTATTCTCTCATCCACAGTTTCTCGAGTTAGTGGGTCCCAGGATGGACAGAAGTATTGATGCTTAATTTTGGTGGTTGGAAAAGTGCTCGTGTCAAGGTTGACTGAACAGTAAGTCATTCCCCTGACACAAATGAGGTCCTAATGCAATGTGATGATGACACATGAAAAGGAACCTTTCTGGTAAATTCTCTAGAGTTTTCATCAACTCAGCAGGTAGGAGAGATTGAATACCTGCTCAAAGCATATGTTTATCAGGGACATATGCACTAAGACATGAGCTATCATTTTTCCAAGCAAGATTTTAAACTCCAAGTGCTTTCATGTTACAAGACATTAAAGGCACTGAACAGTCACGGCATGAATTGCAGCTGTTTACTGTGTGGGGAACCAGTGGGTAATTCTCTGAACATCAAAAGATGTTGCTACCAAGTTTTCCATCTCTCGCTGGACGTTAATGCTGACCCTGACTGATGCCCCAGGAAAGACTAGTATAATGCCTTTTTAAATAACTTTTTTTTGCCTTATGTAACATTCACAGACCAGGTATTCAGAGAAAAAAATTAGCAAATTTCTAGGAAGAGTTGAAAGCATGTTTTGTTTTAGATGTTCATCCTCGCATTCATGGAGAGAAGAGGTGAACACATTTCCAGAAGTTCAGCAAAACTTTTTCAGAAATTCAACAAAAACTCCTGGAAGGCTAAGAGGTATCCATCACTTCCTTCCATCCCAGCAGCACAGTCCCAGACAAGGGCTTAACAAATGGCAGCACAAGGTCTGTACTGATGTCCTTCCTCAATTGCCTAATTTATACCTAGGAAGTAACTCACCCAGCAGGGCCTGGCCTCTTTGTTTAATCATCCGCCAGCCCCTTCACAGCCCAGACTTGGTGATAAAGCACAGCACTGCTACCCTGCTGCTGGTAAGCAGATAGGAGCACTCCCGGGTGTTCACAGGCTGGGAAATTCTCTGCCCGTGTCATGCTTGTCTGTCGGTCTCCACAGCAATGGGACTGACTGACTCTGTCCCTGGCTCTATCTCTACTTCTAAATCTTCCTCCCTCCCTGACTCCATTTCTGTCTCCATGTGAATCTCTCTATCTCTGCCTCCCTCTGCTTGTTCATCTCTCTATGTTCCTCTCTACATGTCTCTCTCTCTGTCTGTCTCTCTCTGTCTGTCTCTCTCTGTCCCTTTCTCTCTTTCTGGCTCTCTCTGTATCTCTGTGTGTCTTCCTCTGTTTCTCTGTCTCTGTCTCTCTGCCTCTGTATGTGTGTGCCTTTTTCCAGCTCGTTCTCTTTCTCTCTCCGTCTCTTTCTCTGTCTATCTCTCTCTCATACCTGTGCACGCAGACACAAACAGTCAATGGCATTATTATTTTATCTTCACTATTAACTCCAGTAAACTATTACATGGCTCCCACACTATCATGATGAAAAACAAAGTTTCCCCGCAGAGAAATGCACACATTATTAGAAAACAAAATTCCGATATAAACACAAGGCAGGGTCTTCATTATCCTCTGCATCCAGGATTTACACAAAAACCAAAACATGTACTGAAGGCTCTTTCTTGTCACTTACATCAGTAGCCCAAAATATCCCCAGAGCGATTCTCAAATCCATAACTATGTCTAGCATTGGGTATAGGCTAAGTTATATATTTTATATTTCAATTTAATATTTTTTCCAAATATATGTGACACAAGTTTTCCTTTTTTTTTTCACCACGCCATGTGGCATGTGGGATCTTAGTTCCCTGACCAGGTATCAAATCCATGCCCCCTGCAGTGGAAATGCACAGCCTTAACCACTGGACTGCCAGGGACGTCCCAAGGTTTCTTAATGTAGAATCCATGGCTGTCCACGATAGGTGGTTTCAAGGGGGTCTGTAAACACTCTGAAACAGTACGTCATTTTCTATCAGCATTTTTCAGGAAAAAGTCCATAGCTTTCAACAAGATTCCAAAAAAAAATATCCTTATCAAACAGACAAAAAAAAATTAATCACCAATGGGGTTGTCATTTTCAAAAAGTTATAGATTCGTTATAAAAATTTTACTTTTGGTCAACATACATCTTATCAACCAAGGGAAGCTGATAGGTACACGCCCACCATCATATGGAAGTTCACAAAACATTCTGACAATTGAAGCGTGCAAATCACTATGTGAGAGGCTTATAAATTCCACCTACTGGGAACTTTTCATTCGGCACTGCTGGTATTTTTCAATCCTTTTTATAATCCTTGAGAACTATGTATGACACAGTCCAAATGAGCTCCATCTACATAAATTTTTACCTTCCTGAACACTTCCAAAGAATCTTTCCTTTTCTAACAGAGCTCCTTAAACAGACACAGGAGAGGACAGAGACACAAAGCACTGAGCAAGCAGCACATTCTATTCTCTACAATTAGTTCCACAGAGGAGTCAGGGTACAGAAAAGGTTGAAAAGGTTACCTATTGTCTTCCTTCTCAATACAGGATGAGTTTGTGTATTTGACTTCAACAACTGCCCAAATAATGAAACCACAGAAAATGGTCAAGGTTAATTCAATGTAGATACTTCACTTTAAATGCAATTGTTATTTCGTTTCTAAAACACTTCTAAAAAGAAATGACTGATTGGGAAATTAGTATCTAAGCAGAGAACTGAAATAAAAAATGGGTTGTTTAGCAAGGATGCTAGCTTCAGGAAGAACCATGAGGCCAAGGATGGAAAGGTCCTTTAAGAACTCCACATGACAAAAGGGCAAATCTCTCAAACTGGCCTTCGAGGCTCCTTAAAATGTAGTGTGGGGCTTCTCTGGTGGCGCAGCGGTTGAGAGTCCGCCTGCCGATGTAGGGGATGCGGGTTCGTGCCCCTGTCCGGGAAGATCCCACATGCCGCGGAGCGGCTGGGCCCGTGAGCCATGGCCGCTGAGCCTACGCGTCCGGAGCCTGTGCTCCGCAACGGCAGAGGCCGCAACAGTGAGAGGCCCGAGTACCGCAAAAAAAAAAAAAAAAATGTAGTGGGAAACTTCAGATCCATCCTTATCTCCAATAGCCGTCAACAGCCATTTTACCTCTTCCCTTCTTTCTTGAAGCCAATATTCTAATAACCTTCCACGTCTTTGCTAGTGCGGCAGACAGACTACAAGGGGGCCACCATTGTCCCCAGTGTTCCTGGCGTGTTTACATCTTTGTATCATCTGATCCCCTTAAGTGTGTGCTTCCAACCAACAGAATACGGCAAAGGGGATGGGATGTTACCCCCACGATTATGTTATATAAGATTCTTTATTGCTAGCAGATTCATTCTGGAATCTCTCTCTCTCTCTCCATTGCTCACTTTAGTTTTTGTTTGTTTTTTTGTTTTTTGGGTTTGTTTTGCAGTACACAGGCCTCTCACTGTTGCGGCCTCTCCCGTTGCGGAGCACAGGCTCCGGACGCGCAGGCTCAGCGGCCGTGGCGCACGGGCCCAGCCACTCCGCGGCATGTGGGATCTTCCCGGACCGGGGCACGAACCCGTGTCCCCTGCATCGGTAGGCGGACTCTCAACCACTGCGCCACCAGGGAAGCCTCATTGCTCACTTTAAAGAAGCAGTCTGTCCTGAACTCTAGTGCGTCAAGGAAATAAATTCTGCCACCAATTTAATGAAACTTCGAAATGGACCCTACCCAAGTTGAGCCTCTGATGAGAACAAGCCCTCGTTAACAACTTGATTACAGCCTTGTGAGATTCTGTGCAGAGAACTCAGCCAAGCTTTGCCCAAATGCCTGACCCACAGAAACTGTGAGGTAATAAACGTGTTATTTTAAGATGCTAAGTTTGTTACCCAGCAGAAAAAACTAATACAGTAAGTACTGTGCTGTCTTTCTAGAATGCTCTTCATCTTCTTTGAAATCCTGTCCCTTTGTAAAGGATCAGATCCAAAATTTCTCCTACCTTTTTCTCACGTAAAAGGTAACAATTTGTCCCAGGGCATCCCTGGCAGTTTGATATTCAGCCTCTTCCCAATAGCCCTTTCCCACAAGGGTGAATCTGGGCCTATTTTCTTACAGGGATTTCTCTACCTGTGCCCACACAGATCACAATGACTTCAAATATATCTACACAATCTGCTCTCTCTGCCTGGTAAGATCTTCGTAGTTTTGTGGTCCTGCTTCCCTGGGCCCATCACTCCTCCTTTTCTTACCACTCAACTCTCTTCCTCTCTCCACAAAAAAGGGGACCCTTAACATCTTCCTGAACTTTAGTGAGACACCCACCTTTAGACTTATGGCCTGGTTTCTTCTTGGCTCTGAGCCCGGTCTGATTTTCCCAGCCAATCAAACCCTTTCACAAGCTTGAGAAGGGCTTGGTTATGAATCATCCCATCAGTGGACACAGCTCCCTAATCAACTCAATGAGGCCCTCACCACTGGTACACTGAAGCAAAGAGCTGTGGGACCAGCTTCTCATCAGTCACCTGGCCAGCTTTTTAAATGCTTAGCACTGAGATTCAGGAAAAGATGAGCCCGTGTTTGAGCCCACATAAAGGTCACAATAGATCTACCTGACTTTACTTCACCTGCATCTACTAAACATCAGGTGAGTGTAGAGTTAGCTTTCAATGCCCATAAAATATTATCTAGTGCATATTAGGATGTGTAGGAGTGTAAACTGGGAAAGCCCTTTTTGCAGAACAATTTGGAATATCTATCAAAATATAAGACTTTATTCCCTTTTATACATGGTAAATTATAATGCTGTACACCTGAAACTTACATAATAACAACAAAAAAAGGGTTTATAACCTTTGATCAAGCAATTCAACTGTGGTTAATATCACAGAAAAGCATCTTCATGGGAGCACAAAATGACGAGTACCGGGCCATTCCATGGAGCATGGTTTTTTGAGTAAAAATGTGGGAAAATGTTGAAGATGGATGACATACACTATGATATATCCATACATTCATACTATAGGGTGATACTCACCAGTTAAAAAGACTGCTGGGACTTCTGCTTCCAGGATAAGGGAATAGACATAGTTTTCCCTAGTCTTCCTGCTAGGTATAAATAAAAACCCTGCACATTATATATAAAACAGACATAAGGAAACTCTAAAAGGAATGAAGAAGGCAATTCAGCTAGGGATCAGAGATCAAAGAAATGACACAGTGGTAAATGCCCTGGCTTTTCTTTTTGCCTTATATATCCCCCAACTGGAGCTGAAGAAGCCAAAGTCCAACCTGTATACAAATGTTTATAACATTCCTAATGGCCCAAGACTGGAAGGGAGCAAGATGACCTTTAATGGGTGCAAAAAATTAAAGTGTGGTACATCCATACTACGGAACACGACTCAGCAAAAAAAGGAACTGCGAATACATGTGATAACCCGAACAAACCTCCAGAGAATTATACTGAGTGAAAAGAGTAGATCCCAAAAGGTTACACCCTACAGTATGCCATTTACATAACATTCCCGAAATCATAAACTAATAGAAACAGAGGACAGATTAGCAGTTGCAGGTTTAAGGAGAGGGTGGGGCAGGAGAGATGCAGACGGAGCAACATGAGGGGTCTTTGTGAGGGAAATGTTCTGTATCTTGATGTATCCATGTCAACATTTTGGTTGTGATATTTTACTGTAGTTCTGCGAGATATTACCACTGGGCGACACTTGTGAAAGGGTACCAGGATCTCTGTATTTTTTCTTCATGTGAATCTACAATTATCTCAAAATAAAAAGTTTAATTAAAAAAGAAGAAAATACTGTCTCTAAGCTCTCCGAGATGTATTGTTTTTAAAAAAGTCAGTTGTACAACATTACCTAAGGTATGACCCCATTTGTGCTAAAAATAAAAACTAAATTTTATAATGACTTAGTGAGTGGCAGGCACTGCTTCAAGCCCTTTGTAAATATTCATGCATTGAAGCCTCACTATAAGTCTATGAGGTAAGCACTATTTTTTTTTTATAAGTTTTATGGAGCAACTAAGCCCGTGAGCCACAACTACTGAGCCTGCACTCTAGAGCCCGTGAGCCACAACTACTGAAGTCCGCATGCCTAGAGCCTGTGCCCTGCAACAAGAGAAGCCACCGCAATGAGAAGCCTGAGCACTGCAACGAAGAGTAGCCCCCGCTCGCCGCAACTAGAGAAAGCCCACATGCAGCAACGAAGACCCAACGCAGCCAAAAATTAATTTTTAAAAGAACTCATTAAAAATGTATTAGTTATCTATTGCTGCATAACAAATTACCCCAAAGGTTAGCAACTTAAAACAATAATATTTATCTTTCGTGGTTTCTATAGGTCAGAAGTCTGGTTACTAATGAATCTCTGGCCCACATGCTCTCACAGGCTCTAACAAGGGGTTGCTGGGGCAGCAGTCTTATCTCAAAGCTTGACTGGGGAAGGGTCTGCTTCCAAGCCACTCATGGCTGTTGGCAGGACTAGGTTCCTTGTGGGCTGTTGGACTGAGGGCCTCAGTTGTTCCCTGACTGTTGGCTGGCAGTTGTGCTTCTCTCCTTGCCACATGGGCTTCTATATCAGGCAGCTCACAGCATGGCAGCTTGCTTCATCGGGAGAGAAAGCAAGAGGAGTCGGAGAAAGAACGTGCAAGCAAGAAGGAAGCCACTTTTAAAACCTAATCTCGGAATGCTATCCCATCACTTTTGCCAAATCTGATTTGTTAATGTGAGTCACTAGGGCCCAGCCTCACTCAAGGAGAGGGGATCAATTACACAAAGGGATGAACACCAGGGGACAGGGATCACGTGAGCCATTTTTGAAGCTACCTATACAAAGAGTTACACAGTGGCTGAGGGGCAGAACACAGATGTGCAGGACACTTTCAGTATCTCCATACTGATACAGCATCTTTTCTCTGTCTGTGTTCATGGCTAGTGTTCTCTATCTTGCCATATGCATCCTTTTAACAAATATGTATTGGACACCTATGACATGCCAGGCACTGTCCTGGGTGCTGAGGGATGGCAGGGAACAAACAAACAAACTGAAAAATTATACCAGATGTAAACTGTATCGGATGATAAATGCAGGAGAGGAGAAAAAAGAACCCTCCGCCACTGTTGGTAAAAATGTAAATTGGTGCAGCCACTATGGAGAACAGTATCAAGGTTCCTTAAAAAACTAAAAATAGAATTACCATATGATCCAGCAATCCCTCTCCTGGGCATATATCCAGACAAAAGTCTAATGCAAAGAGATATATGCACCCCAATGTTCACTGCAGCACTATTTACAATAGCCAAGACATGTAAACAACCTAAATGTCCATCAACAGATGAATGGATAAAGAAGGTGTGGTACATATATACTATGGAATATTACTCAGCCATAAAAAAGAGTGAAATAATGCCATTTGTGGCAACACACATGGACCTACAGATTATCATACTAAGTGAAGTAAGCCCGACTGAGAAAGACAAATATCATATGATATTGCTTATATGTGGACTCTAAAAAAAAATGATACAAATGAAATTATTTACAAAACAGAAATAGACCCACAGACATGGAAAACAAATTTATGGTTACCAAAGGGGAAAGGGAGGGAGGGAGAAATTAAGAGTTTAGGATTAACAGATACATACCACTGTATATAAAATAGATAAACAACAAGAAACTTCTGTATAGCACAGGGAACTCCACTCTGTATTTTGTAATAACCTGTGTGTGTGTGTGTGTGTGTGTGTGTGTGTGTGTGTGTGTATAACTGAATCACTTTGTTGTATACCTGAAACTAACACAACATTGTAAATACTTCGATTTAAAAAAATTACATAGACAATAAACAAGGTAAGATAATAAAAAGAGATGTCGGGCTTCCCTGGTGGCGCAGTGGTTGAAAGTCCGCCTGCCGATGCAGGGGACGTGGGTTCGTGCCCCAGTCTGGGAGGATCCCACATGCCGCGGAGCGGCTGGGCCCGTGAGCCATGGCCGCTGAGCCTGCGCGTCTGGAGCCTGTGCTCCGCAACGGAGAGGCCACAACAATGAGAGGCCCGCGTACAGCAAAAAAAAAAAAAAAAAAGAGAGAGATGTCAAGGGAGGTAAAGGTCGAACACAGCCACTCTGCAGAGAGACGTGAAGGAAGTTGGGGAGATGCAGGGGAAGAGTTCCAAGTAAAGGCAACAGCAAATGCAAAGGCCCTGAGGTAGGACCATGGCTGGTGTACTTAAGGCACAGAAAGGAAGCCAGGGACGTACCAGAGAAGTCAACAAGAAAGAGAAGGTCAGAGAGGTTGGCAAGGCCTTGCAGACCGTGGTAAAAACTTTGGTGTTTTACTTGAAAGGTGTCAGGAAGCCAGTGGAGGGTTAAAATTTTCCTTTCAAGACCAGGTCATAGAGTAAGAGAACAAAGTATTTTGGGGGCCACTTTCTGACCCTTACCATTGTCCTGACTTTGACAGTTTTTCTTTCACCTGTTTTAAAGGACAGTTTTGTATCCAGCACAAGGTAGGTACTTAATAAATGCTTAATAGTGTTACATAATGTGGTGAGGTCACTTTAAAATCAGACCCTGTACTAATTCAAAAATGTTCAAGGTAACCAACTTTATTAATCATTTGTAATGATCCAAGTTCTAGACACATGGAAATGAATGGAACATGGCTCCTGCCCTTCAAAGAATCATCCTGTAGTGTCCACTCTACAATGAAAGATATTACCGTCAGGATGGCAGAGGATTCCAAGGACAATTTTGCATACTTTGGCCAAACTTTTCCTTGCACGGATTCCCAGGGTAAGGAATTGCAGAGAACTGAACCATATTAATGAACTATATTTTATAGAAATTAGGTCATTTCTTGGCTAGCACTCTTCATGAAGTGGGTCACATATTTTCCCACCTTTCTACCTGAGTCATGACATAAATGAATCCAGTGATGGTTTCACCTTGAGTGCCAACTCTGACACATATTGGCTTCCAGGAAAACTATGTTAAGAATGATTCTGAGGCCACATTCAAGCCCATGCTCAATGTCTACCATGGACCCAGCACGAAGAAATGGTGGCTGACCATCTCATCAAGATTACATTGTAAATATGGTCCACCATGTCAGTAAATGGCAACTCCATCATTTGATTTGCTTGGGCCAACATCCTTGGAGTCATCCTGGACTCCCCTTTCACTTTTATAGGCCACATCCAAATTGTCAGTAAATGCTAATGGCTCTACCAGCAATGTATATCACCTCCACTGCTTCCATCCTGTTTCCATCTCCTACTACTCTCCTATGCACCATACTCATCCCACTGTTGTTCCTTGAACCTACCAGGAACACTCCCAACTCCGGGCTTTTGAGTTTCTAGTTCTCTCTAGCTGGCGGGCTCTGTCACCAGGTAACCACAGCTTGACGTTCCTCCTTCACCTTCTCAGTGAGATCTTCTCCACCTTCCTATTTACAATTGCAGCTCCCACATCCCCTCCTCCCAACACTCTTCCCTCACTTGTACATATGCCTCATCATCAATTTACATCCTATATGTTTTTGTTACTAATTGATTTAGTGGATACATCCCTCCACTAAAATATATGCTGCATGAGGACAAAGATTTCTCTCCTGTCTGTTCACTGTTCTATCCCCAGCACCGAGAACAGTGCAAGCACGGTAGCTGCTTAATAAGTGTTTATCAAGTAAAGAGTAGATAAACAAATGGATGCCAGGGCTATAATTCAATGAGGTTCAGCAATTGTTGGTATTTTAGGAGCCTCTCTGTCTCTACGCTAAATGGCCTTATCCTGTAATGCTCTGGTTACTTCACTATAGCCAATGAGTCTGTTTAGAGCTGCACTGTCTAATATAGTAGCTACCAGCCACAGGTGGCTTTTTAGATTTAAATTTATACTAATTAAAATTAAGGGAAATGGAAACTTCAGCTGTTCAGTCACATTAGCCATATTTCAAGTACTCAACCGCCACATGGGGCTGGCAGCTACCATACTGGACAGCACAGGTACAAAACATGTTTATCAGTGCAGAAAGTTCTGTTGGCCAGCACTGGTCTGGAATATCCACTCTGACTACCCCAGAGTAATTACTATAATTAATCTTCTGATTTGAGAGACCAACTAAATCAACTTGTTAAAATTATATCCAATAAGCACAGACTGAATATTGATCCAGCCCTGAAGAATTCTCCTACGGGATTGTGTGCCTGGGCTTTCTGACTCCATTCCAGAGGGTCCCTTCTTCCTTCATCTTGGCTTTTCTCTGCTGTTCCAAAGTGATGAGTTTTCTGGGTAGAGGGCTTATAGATAGGTGAGTTGATACAGTAGCACCTCTACTGCATGAAAATTGACTCCTTAACTCAGATTGTATTTTGCCAATCTTCTAAGATAGAGGACACATGGCGATTGTCAGAAATAAAGATAGGAATGGGATAAGATTCTCTGTGTGGCCTGGGATCAGAATAGTAAGTGGGTAACCAAACAGGAAGTGGACCAATTATGAAGGTAAGTGGACAGAACATTGTAAGGTCAACAGTAGTTGACATTCATAGTCTGAGATAGACACACATTGTCTGTTTTCAGTAGGGGAGCATGGTTTACACTGTTATTTACAGCCTGGGGATTTTGGTAACCCAGGCAGAAGTGCCCATCACCAGTTTTTGTTTCAGTAGGTCACGGGACCCACATACTGCTTCATCACTGATACCTCCCATAGGCATTACTCCCAGTGCTCTTTAAATAATCCAGCAAACCACCCGCAGAGGTTGGGATGGGCAAACATCCTTCAGAATGAAGTATTTTCCCCTGCCTGCTTTCAGCTCTCTCCTCTCCGGAGGACAAAGGGAAGTCCACACTTCAGCACTTTTAACTGTCACCTTCAGGAACAACTGCAGTCTCTCTCCCTCTTCCTGCTTAATTACAAACTGCTTTCACATCCATCTAAGGAAATGTACCTATCCCTAGTAGACAACAAGCCTTGAGAGCCCTCCAGGCTAAGATCAGAGGTTAAGTTCAAATGAGATACCAGCACAATCTGACCTAATTTTAACCCTGCTAAATAATTAAAAGAAAAAAAAATTAAGCAAGTTTCTAAAAAAATTCTCTCCATCTTTTAATTTGCAACTAAAATTAATTTATTTTGAAAACATGCCACGTTTTATCCCCTTCTTTTTTTCTAGTCTGAGGAATGCTTCTGTTATTTCATAGACAAAATGTTCCTTTCATTTTCGGAAGGCCAAATATTTAATGTGGTTTACTTTTCACTATTTAATGTTTGTTTCATGATAGTATCCTAATTTCATTCCATGATTAACTGGTTTTTCCCTTATTTATGCCTCAGTTCCATATTTTAGAAAGCTGGCCAGTGGATCTTTGGGGATTCTGAATGTCTTGTTCATCTGTTGTGTTCCCCATCGTGACTCAAAGAGAATCTGACCATGAATTGGTGTGGAATTTTTCAATGAATGTACCAATGAATGAATGAATGAATGAGTGGATACAGAGTCACTAGGCAAAGAAGTCATCACATGCTCAACATTGCTAACATTAGGAAAATATAAATCAAAACCACAATGAGATATCGCCTCACACCTGTCAGAATGGCTATCATCAAACAGGCCACAAGTGACAAACACTGGTGATGATGCAGAGAAAAGGGAACCCTCATACACTGTTGGTGGGAATGTAAACTGGTACAGCCATTGTGGAAAACAGTATGAAAAAACTAAAAATAAAATGACCATATAACCCAGCAATTCCACTCCTGGGTATATATCCCAAAAAAGCAAAAACACTAATTCAAAAAGATAAAAGATACATGCATCCCAATGTTCAAAACAGCATTATTTACAATTGCCAAAATATGGAAGCAACCTAAGTGTCCATCAACAGATGAATGGATAAAGAAGATGTGGTGTATATACACACACACACACACACACACACTAGAATACTACTCAGTCATAAAAAAGAATGAAATTTTGCAATTTGCAGCAACATGGATGGACTTGGAGAGCATTATGCTAAGTGAAATAAGTCAGACAGAGAAAGACAAATACTGTATATCACTTATATTTGGAATCTAAAAAATACAACAAACTAGTGAATAAAACAAAAATGAAGTAGGCTCACAGGTACAGAGAACCAACTGGTGGTTACCAGTGGGGAGAGGGAAGGAGGGAGGGGAAATATAGCAGTTGGGAAGGGAAAGGTTATTATGGAATTATATGAAATCATATTTAGATTTAAAGAATCTTTCATTCAATTAAAAAAAAAAATCCATGCAAGACTGCATGGCCAGTCTTGGCCTGTGTCTCTCCACTTAGAGAATGTTCTCAGATCCTATATCCAGAAGCACTTTTACCAATGGGACTTGGTTGTGCAGAATAATCCTGCTTACCCCAGCTCAAGAGTAACTGGGTGAAGGAGAGATACTGTGAGAACACTGGGATACAACACAACTTTCAAACAATAACAAGGACCCAGACAGATGCCACGTACCTGAATGGGTTTAAAAAGAAAAAAGTCTCGGGACTTCCCTGGTGGCACAGTGGTTAAGAATACGCCTGCCAATGCAGGGGACACGGGTTCGATCCCTGGTCCGGGAAGATCCCACATACTGCAGAGCAACAAAGCCCGTGTGCCACAACTACTGAGCCTGCACTCTAGAGCCCATGAGCCACAACTACTGAACCCATGTGCCACAACTACTGAGCCCATGTGCCACAACTACTGAAGCCCACATTCCTAGAGCCCGTGCTCCGCAACAAGAGAAGCCACTGCAATAAGAAGCCCACGCACCACAACGAAGAGTAGCTCCCGCTACCAGCAACTAGAGAAAGCCCACACGCAGCAATGAAGACCCAATGCAGCCAAAAATAAAATAAATTCATTCAAAAAAAAAGGCTCTTTGGACTTTACCATTTCTTTTAGGCAAAAAGCATTTGCAATAAGTAGAATGTACCAGGGAACAAAGACAACATGGAAGTGTTCGCTTTCTAGCCACATACTGGCACCTGGATCATCTTGGCTGAAATGGCTCTCAGTCACTCCTCTGTTGGTTTCTAGGTGGCACAGGGAAATGCAGACTGAGCTCTAACTTAGCAAGACACCGTGAAAATGCAAATGCCAAAGCGGTAAGTACCAGAGACTGGAAAGGCAAACTGGTGGTAAAGGAATGAGTATGGGCTCTAAGTCAAACTCCTCGCTCTGCCCATTACTCGGTTGTATGCAGCTGTGAGACCCAGCCAAGTTACTCAACATCTCTGGGCTTCAGTTTTCCTATATCTAAAACAGGAATAATAACAGTACCTACTTCACTGGGTTGTTGCACAGAGTTAGCAAGTTGACATATGTAAAGCACAGAGAGTACCAGAAAAGTAGTCACTCATCAAAAAATGACTGATCCTATGATGACAATGACAATGACAATGATGTTGCGAAAACTGTACTTTAGTTAGACATTCCCATCCTAGGACACAGCTTATATTATGGACAGATCTAGGCTGCATCCATAATCCATAGGTCCTATGATACTACAGAAGAAGTGGTTCCACCGTATTTCCACATATACACCCACATGTGAGAGGATTCTATAGCACAGATGTTCTGGGCCAACACCACAAAAGTGGACGGCAGCAGAATATAGCATGTATTAGACTGGCACAAGCTCGAACCTCAGCTCTTTCCCTTATTATCTATGCAGCATGGACAAATTAGACAATTTTGCTCCGTTTCCTCTTCTACAAACTAGAGATAAAAGCAGTACCTGTTTCCTTGTACTGCCACAAAGATGAAATACAATATTGCATGTAAACTTTCTAGTCCATCTCTGCAGAGGAAGTGTTCACTAGAAAGTAGCTCTCATGATTTATCTCTGGTTAAGGTGCTGGTGGGGTACATCAACCTGTTCCTTTGAGCCCATCATGGGACTCTGATCCAATGAACCACTGACTCTCCAGGTTGCAAGGGGCCTCCAGGATCATTTACCCCATGTTCCTTTCTTCACAGATGAGAAATTCTGAGGCTCAGAGAGGGGAGGTCACTCGCCCAAGCTTACCCATCTGCGTAGAGGCAGAGGATTCGAAACTGGTTCTCCTTATTTCCTGTTCTGGGGCTCTTTTAGCAACAACTGAATTGATCCCCTCTGGGAGCACAGCCCTCCTGATTCTCAGATGCTGTTTTCTTCACCTTATCCCACTGTCTCAGATGCTACTAATGCCCTAGTCATCATCTCTCAGCATCTGTTGCTCAGTTTATGTCCTGGCTTTTGGTAGAACATCTCTGAGGATGCTACACACTGTCTCCCAGGGATTCGCCCCTGGGACTAAGCCCCAGCTGCCCCCAGAGGCGGCCTGATCACTAACCTACCTTGTGTGGGCTTCTTTCTTTTCCACGTCTCACTTCCCCATCACCTTCCCAGCGCTTCCCAGGATCACCTTCCAAATCAACTATTTGCATTCGGTGGTTTACCTTATGGTCAGCTTCTGGGGAGTGCAACCTAAGACACATACGGGATAATTGTTTGAAGATGGAAAAAAAGATGAATAACACAACAGGAAAAAAATCAGTACAAAACAAAACACATTGCTTGCCGAGTGCACAGATACAATCTGGGCATCACAAAGAGTTGAATCGGAAAGTACAAACTGGTAATTGGGAGTCACACAGGCTAGAGAACCTCAAGGGCCCTGGCATGTCTCTGGGTCAGACCGTCAGCCGATGGTAAAGTCACCGGACTCCTTCTATGGACGGTCCCACAGCACAACACAGCATCTCATACCCATAACTCTGCCAACACATAAAATATCCTGTTTTCTTTCTCCCCTAAAAACCTCCCTTTCTCTACATGTTCTTCAAATGTAAATTCCCAGCCTCAGAAACCTCAGTCCATCATTTGCCTTCCCCAACACATCAGTGGTGAGGGTCATCATTCAGACTGTCTCTAGATGGAAACAAATACACTGGGCATTTCGCAGAAAACGAATCTTCCATAGTTAAGGTTTTCAGTAAAATTACAAATGCCAGTCACTTTATTAGGCACTATACATAATCTATTCTTATTCTTGCCCCAAACTGTAAAATGGTGGGTATAGGAAATCCCATTCTGTGGGGCAGTTAAAGCCCAGAGAGGTTCGGTGATTGAGCCTGGGTCACACAGCTCGTACACAATGGAATAAAATGTGAACCAGTGCTTTCCCCCAAAGCTTGAGTTCTTTCCACCCTGTGACATCCGGCCTCATGTTCAAGATATACTACCTCCTTGAAACTTGAACTGCCTTAGTCACTTTCTCCTGAGCTTGGCTAATTTAAATTTTGCAGCTAACACAACAGCTGCTCGAATGTGATTCAGAGAGCTTCAGGGCCCCTCTCAAGTTGAAGACCTCAGAGGGATTATGGAGGGGGAAACAAATGCAGCTTGTCTCCTAAAAAAGAGGTAATTCAGACTAAGTGATGCTGGAATCAGGCTAGTCTGCAGGCTACTTTCCCAGCCAGAGCCAGGGGAGGTCAAGGTCGACAAGAAATCCCAAATGAGAAAATGAAGTGCTCAGCTGTATACCAGGAGGGTTGCCAAGAAATTCATTCATTAAAGAACAGGCTTCAGTGCCATGAAAAGCACACAGCTTTTGATACGGCAGAAAGGCAAGCCCACAGCCAAAACCGTCTGGGAGCATCCTTGCAAGGAGGAAGCGGCTTCTTCCATTTTGCAGCCCTGGTGGTGTCCAGTTGGGGGCTCCCTTTGACAACTGGCTCTCTCGGTCAAGATTATTTCCATGGTTACGATGGCTATTTATTCATCATTAGAAATGACGCGTTGCGGGGTAGGGGAGGCTGGGGGAGCAGAAGTGGGATTGAAGAAAATCTAGAAAAATGGGCCAAGCCCAAAGTGAAAATGTCCGTTAAAATATAGAAATGCCAACTCTTTGAGAAATAAAACGTGAAGCCATTTTAAGGTACAGAAACGTCAAGAAGGGACAATAAATGACTTTTTTTAAGCTTCTCACTTTTGCAAGAACAAAGGACACTCACTATTTTATGTTCATGAAAAAAGGATCCAGGAATTCCTGTTGTCTTTAAAGGAGGATAATCATTTCAAATCTCCCCCTGTGAGTGCCAAGCTGGTGCTGAAGGAGACTGGTAATTTTCGTCTGGGAGTGAAAAGCTACAGAGAACTCAAGGTTAAGCAAGCAATTAACGCAATATTGACAGTGGGGTTTGCTGACAGACTGATGTGGCTCCCGGCAGCCTGGCATTTCCACCTCACTTGCATTAGCCATTTTTGGATTAGGAAGAGAAGGTACAAGAAGTAACCATTTGCCAAGGGGTCAGAGGATCTGAGTTTTAATGGATCAAGAATTTCTACATAGGAGGGATTTGCGATAGGGCAATGGATAGAGTGTGGAAAACTGGAAGGGGAAAGTTGCGAAAACTGTCTCGAAGCTGCATTTGCATAACCAGCATAAAGCTATTCCTTGGATTGTATATGTCTGTGCAGGGCCTTAAAGGGGCTGATAGACACATGGGTGGCTTTGTTTCCTACTAGCCATGTGTGATCTTAGGAAAGTTACTAACCTCTCCAAACCTCAGAGGTCTATCAACATGTACTGAAGGCTTACTGTGTGTCAGGCATTGCCCCGGACACTAAAGGACCAGTGGTAAAGTAGACAAAAATCCTGCCCTCAGGGAGCTGACATTTAAGGGATGAGAGACACAAAACCTAAATGGGTACTCTGATTCCATGTGGTGTTAAAACTGAATAAGAGAATAAGAAGTGAGCGGGGTCAGAAAAGGGGAAAAGCTGTTTTGGAAAGAAGGCATCAAAGAAGTTCTTTTTCTGAGGAGAAAACACCTGGGCAGAGAACTGAGCAGGGCAGTGTTCCACATCCTTTGCGGCACTACTGACATTTGGGGCCAGGTAACTGCTGGTCATGGGGACCGACCTGTGTATGTAGGAAGCTTAGCAGCTCCCCTGGCTTCTACCCAGTAGATGCCAGTAGCACCCTCCATAGTGTGACAATCAAATATGTCTCCAAACAGCTGCCAGATGTCCTCTGTGGGGCAAAACTTCCCCAGTTGAGAACCACTGGTGAAGAGTAAGGGAGAGAGTGATGTGGTTGTTCAAGGGCAGAGTATTCCAGGCAGAAGGAAGGGCAAGTGCAAAGGCACTGACAGGGTGGGAATAAGCAGGTGGTTTGGAAGAAGAGGAAGGCATCTAGATGGTTAGATGCTGATGTCAGGGAAGAAGAAAGAGGTTGACGGTGAAATCGGAGCAGCAGTGAGGGGTGACATCACGCAGGGCATTAGAGATGGTGGTAAGAAGTTTGGAATGTGAGTAGCAAGAGAAACTACTGGAAGGTTTGGACACGGAAAAGCTCTGACTTCATTTTCATCTCACTGGCTGCTGTGGGGAGAACTGACCCTCGAGGGTAGAACAGAAGCAATGGGACCGCTTACGGAGGCTCGCTCCAGCATCTAAGGAGAGATGCTGGTGCAGAGACTGTGATGATGGCAATGGGCATATGGAGAAGTTGTCAGAAAAATATTATATTTTGATGGAAGAACTGCCAGAATTGGGTGATGTACTGGATGGGAGAAATGAAGGGAACAGAAGCCAAAGAAGTGCTTAGTTTGGGGTATGAACATCTGGGTGGGACTGCTGTCATTACACTGAGCTGGGCAAGATGGGGCAGGAACAAGTTTGGGTGGAGGAACCGATAGTGCCAGCTTGGATGTGCTGCCTTGACATGCTTCTCCAGCATTCCAGGGGGCATCTGAACACAGCAAGAGTTCAATTAATGGGACAAGAAAAAGAGGGGGGAAAACACACAAGGCTGAATAATCATAGCATAGGGTTCTTTACTTTACGAAGGTTTATGAACCACTATCTAAATTATGCGTTTCCCTCAGACATTTCAGTTAAGACAAATTTGGGAAGAAAATGTTATTCATGTCACTTACCCATACCTTTCACTCGCAATATTTTCTTGCTAAAATAGGATAGTTGATAGGAGGAATTATTTGAGTATCTAGGATCCATCATCCATGAGAAGCTGGGTTAATCTTCACGACTCTCCCTCCATTTATTTCTTAGACAGTAAATCAGTGGCAGAGTTCTTTGGAACCAATCTCTTTACAATATTTTTCTCTATGGTTTCTTACATTAAAAAAAAAAAAGGGGCTTCCCTGGTGGCGCAGTGGTTGAGAGTCCGCCTGCCGATGCAGGGGACGCGGGTTCATGCCCCGGTCCGGAAGGATCCCATATGCCGCGGAGCGGCTGGGCCCGTGAGCCATGACCGCTGGGCCTGCGCGTCCGGAGCCTGTGCTCCGCAACGGGAGAGGCCACAACAGTGAGAGGTCCGCGTACCGCAAGGGGAAAAAAAAAAAAAAAAGTTGCACTCCAGAGAGGATTATAGACTCAGATGTTGACTACTGAAAAAAGTGATTTTCAAGGAGTTTAAGGGTGACTTTTATATTTAGAACAAGCTGGGCTTTCTGTCTTTGAGTAGAGAAACTGCTGCTCCTCGTTAATTAAACAAACCCCTGCTGTTTCTCTCCATGGAGCACGCTGCATGCATGTTTTCCTGTGAAAAACACCAGTGGGTGGTTGCCATTTGGAGCATCAAACTCTGCGACTTCAGGTTTTTGCTTCTTATTTGTCATTGTTGTTTCTCTGCCCTTGTAGTCTTAACCCATACGGCACATCTCTTCCAATTACTGGGACATGGAACCTCAGTTTTAGATTCTCTGAAGGATCGGCAAATTTTTCCTATAGAAGCAAGAAAATGTATATTTTAGACTTTGCAGGCCATATAGTGTCTTTCAAAATTATACAACTCTATCATTGTGGCCCCAAAGCAAACATAGGTAACATGTAAACAAGTGAGTATGACCGTATCCCAATAAAACTTGACAGAAACTGGCCACAGGTGGGATTCGGTCCATGGGCTGCGGTCTGTCCAGCTCTGCTCTGTAGGATGAATCTCTTTCAGATGACACGTGAGCTATCTGTAGAGTGACTCTCATGTATACAATAGAGCCCCTATTAAGACAATCATTTAGAATACAGCCTCCTAATCTGTTGAAAAGTTATAATAACACATGTGAACAGAATTATAATATCTTTTTCTTTCAGGTTTCATGAGAGAGACTTAAGCATTTGTAATTCCAATGGAAGAAAGTTTTGGTAGCATATCAGCTAGATCTATCCATGATTACCATGAGGCTATAAAACAAATCATCCGAAAACTCAGTAACTTAAAACAATACCCATCTATCATTTCTCCAACATCTAGTGATCCCCTGGATGGTTCTGCTAATCTGGACCTAGTTTGCTGATCTTGGCTGGACTTGCTTATGTATTTGCATTCAGCTGGTGTGTTGGCTGGGGCTGGTTGGTTTTGCTTGGTCTTGACTAGGAGGACTTGGTTCTCCTCCATGGGGCCTTCATTCTCCAGAACACTAGCCAGGGCTGGTTCTCATGGCATGGCTGGAGTCCAAGTGGAAGCAAGAGAATAAGTCAAATATGTAAGCCCCCTTGAGACCTAGGTTCCAAATTGCTGCACCATCATTTCCACTATATTCTTTTGTCTAAAGCAAGTCACAAAGCTGGCCCAGAATCATACCGAAATGGAACTATAAAGTTTCTGGGCGAAAGGAATAAATCCAGAGAGACCATGAATTGGGGTCATCAATGCAGCTGGTCCACCCCTCTGGCCACTCAAATACCAGCTCCTTACAGGCATGTGCTCTCTGGACTGAACACCTCATGCTATCATTTAAGCAGGGGAAAGGTGGGAGAAATCAACTGATTCTGATTCTTTGAAAATCAACATTCCAAATATATCAAATTTGTCTTTCTTTCTGTCTTTCTCTCATCTCTGCCCACTTTATTTTCCTCTCTCTGCAGACGAGCTTCTTCTGTTGCTTAGCGTACGTGGTAGAAAATGCGGAGTGGAAAATGGCTGTCCCATTTGTGTGTATTTTTCTCAGCTCAGACTGAACCAGAAAGTCTAAGTCCTAACTTCATATTCCTGAGCAGGTGGGTTTTATTGGTTCAGCTTGGATCAAAGGGCCATGCTTGTCCAGTCATGTATGACCAGGGTTAAGGGACTATAAACATGGTTCCCAGCACCCCTTGTTTTGTGGGTGAAGGAGGCACTTAAGAGGTTGTTGAGAATTGCACAGGCATACCCCCAAAGTGCTTATAATAACGATTCTCCCCATCTTTAGGAATGAGTTTCAGTAAGAAGGAGGAAAAGAAGTCAATCTTGTGATATCATAAAAAGGCATTCATTTGTCTGATTCTTTGAAAATCTTCGTTCCAACATATCAAAGTTTTAGAATAGCTGAAAGATGGCATTGCTTATTTTCCTCTATTTAACTAACCATGCTTAAGAGAAGTCTCTTAGTCTTAGTTTGGGGGTCCCCAGCAGCAGACCCTGAGTCAAGGATTCAAGGGCAACTAGTGTATTTGGGAGGTCATCCCAGGAAAAGCCAAAACAGGAGTGAGAAAACCAGACAGAGACCAGAAGGAACAAATGAATGGTGAATTAACAAGCAAATTACCATTGTGGGCAACTGACCCTTAATTCTGCTGGGGAACTCTAAGAAACAGTGTCAGTCATACACGTAAGGCTTGTCAAGCATTGGTTGAGGGAATGCTAGGATTGGATTGTTTAATCCCTGGCCCTGCCAGCCTGCTGCTTACATGGTAAGAATGGTTCCACTGACCAGAGATCGCTCATGGGCTTCAAAATTCAGGTTCCGGCCATTGAAGTCCAGCTGGTGTACACTGACCATGATCAGCCAGGGGAGAGGGTATGATGAAGCAGGGAGGGGCCACCCAGATAGATACAGACAAGATCTGACCTACTTCTAAAAAGGCCCACACTAGAAGGGGGCAAGTGAGACCTTTTAAGTTATTACGTTAGTCCAGGCTCAAGATGTTAGTATCTTGAAAGAGCATGAATGGTGAGGCTGGGAAGAAGTGGTTGACAGCTGCTAAGAGCTAGAAGGAAGCGTCTACAGGAATTAATAATGGGTTAGAAAGTGACACAGGTGACTTCAAGGTGAGTTTTTTGTTTGTCTGTCTTTGTTAGGAAGGGGATGGCACTCGAGGCCAAGCGGCAACCAAAGTGTAGGCAAGTGCCAGGTTGTGATGTTTTCTAAGACTGGATGCCTGGGGGGCTCGAAGAGGGGTGGGGGGTAGTTTCCTAACTGCTGGAAAGTTAGGTCGGGATCTATTCTGTGGGACACACGCTGCCTTGTCTTCAGCAGTGAGTGACCCCGGGAAGCTTTTACAGCGAACAGTGACATGATCAGAACCGCGCTTTATAAAGTTATTTTGGCAAATTAAGGAAATCACATCATCTGAGGAAAGAGTAAATGTGCAAAGGGGTCTAGCTACAAAACTGACATAATCCTGAAAGAACAAGGGGAAGAGGGCAGGCTTGAGGTAGAAGCACGGGCAAAGAAGCGAGGAGAGATGTGGGAAGCATTTCGGGACTGCAGAGGAAGAGTCAAAAGAGCTGGAGATTGGATGTGGGTTGGAGGAACTGGGTCAAAGAGGGCTCTGAGGTTTATTCCTCGTTGATAGGGAGGATGGGGAAGCTCTTCCCCAAGCTAAGGGGATTCAAAGAGAGAGATCATTTTCTCTTAGGTGGGTTGCCAGATAAAATGCAGGAGGCCTAGTTACATGTGAATTTCAGATAAACAACAAATAATTTTTTAAGGATAAGAAGGTCCCATGCAATACTTGGAACATGTTTATACTAAAAAGTTATTCATTGTTTATCTGAAATACACATGTAATGAAGCCTTCCATATTTTTGTGCTAAATTTAGCAACTCTACTCTTTGGATGAGCTGAGTTTGAGGGGGGCTGTGGGACACAGGGAGCAGGTGGAGACATATATCTCATATTGAGGGGACAGGTCGTGGCTAGAAGGGCATACCTGGGAGTCACTTATGGAGGATGATTTCACACTTCTGCTTCTCACACTTGGCTGCACTTGGGAATCACCTAGAGAGATTTTTAAAAAACACTGATGATCAGAGATTCTGTTTTAATTGTCTACAGTGCAATCTGGGCACTGCGATTTTTTTTTAACATTTTATTGGAATATAATTGCTTTACAATGGTGTGTTAGTTTCTGCTGTATAACAAAGTGAATCAGCTATATGTACACATATATCCCCATATCCCCTCCCTCTTGCATCTCCCTCCCACCCTCCCTATCCCACCCCTCTAGGTGGTCACAAAGCACTGAGCTGATCTCCCTGTGCTATGCGACTGCTTCCCACTAGCTATCTATTTTACATTTGGTAGTGTATATATGTCCATGCCACTCTCTCACTTCGTCCCAGCTTACACTTCCCCCTCCCTGTGTCCTCAAGTCCATTCTCTACGTCTGCGTCTTTATTCCTGTCCTGTCCCTAGGTTCTTCAGAATCTTTTTTTTTTTAGATTCCACATATATGCGTTAGCATATGGTATTTGTTCTTCTCTGACTTAACTTCACTCTGTATGACAGACTCTAGGTCCATCCACCTCACTGCAAATAACTCAATTTCATTTCTTTTTATGGCTGAGTAATATTCCATTGTATATATGTGCCACATCTTCTTTATCCATTCATCTGTCGATGGACACCTAGGTTGCTTCCATGTCCTGGCTATTGTAAATAGAGCTGCAGTGAGCATTGTGGTATATGACTCTTTTTGAATTATGGTTTTCTCAGGGTATATGCCCAGTAGTCGGATTGCTAGGTCACTGGGATGTTTAAAAGCATCCTCAGGTGATTCTAAAATGTAGCAAAATTTAGGAAGCACTGATTATGGACACAGGTGGAATTACCAAAGTAGAAAAGAATGCCCAAGATGGTCCCCTGGGGAGCCATCTGCATCTAAAATGTACGTAGGAGCAAGGAGATAACAAAGAGGAGTGGACAGTACAGGTCAGAGGGGAGGAAGGAAACAGCAAAGTGGAGAATCAAGGAGGGAGTGGTCAGCTGTGTTCAGTGCTGCAGAAAGTGAAGAGAGGCTAAGTAGGAAAGCGGCATTGAACTTGTCTCCTAGGACTTGTGTATTGGACTTGTCTATTAGCCTTAAAGGGCTCTGGGTCATAAGGGGTCAATGTGGAATGCCAAATTGCAGGGGCTGAGGAATATGTGAGGTGAGCAGATAAACTCACCAACATTTAGTGACATTTGTAGGCAAACTTTTATCTCCTGTCTCTTTACCTGGAGAACAGAGAAAATACCACCTTTCCTGCTAGACTCTCAGGGGGGACAAAAGCCAGATTGGAAGAGAAAAAGTGCAATGAAAATTCTTTTGCATGAAGTTCTGGAAAGAACACTGACTTTGAAACAGTCTCAGCATCACTGCTTCCCAGCTGTGACCATGGTCATGAGAGCAGCCTCTGTGAGCCTCAGTTATGGCATCTGTAAATTGGGACAATGGTACTCATCTTAATAGGTGTTGTGAGGATTAGATGAGGCATGCAGCCCCCAGGACAGGGCCTGGCACATTCTGAATTCAACTTTTTTCCAAACTGCAAAAGATTATTCAAACATAAGGTGATGATGACAATGGCAATGGTGATGGTTATAAGGGAAGAAAGAAGCAAATGCCAAACAGGTAAAAAAAAAAGGAGTCTGCACAGAATACAAAGATTCCCTAATATAGGTTGTGGTTTACTTGAGAGATTTTTAGCAGATTCTCATAATCATACTTTCCTCTTTATGGGGGGTAGGGAGGAGGGGACACAGAGTGAATGGATAAATATGAACGAGAGAGCACACACGATTTCTCTAATTTACTTATTGGTGTTTAAGAAGCACTACCTTGAAGTCTCCCATCACTACTAAGGGATTTTAATTTCCCTTGGGGATGCTTTTTCTCCTCATCTCACGACTAAAAGAGAATCTGAAAATAGCCATCACAAACAAGGTTTGCATTTTTCCACTACAGGTCACTACTGCTTATTCCAATATACTTCCCCACAGCAAACTAACTGCTCAGGCAAGGAAGAAGGCAGACAGGATCAAAGCTACTTGTAATGGCTAAAAAGTGCCTGATTTGCCTAATTATAAAAGTTAGAACGCAAAGTGGGTTTTTTTTTCTTATCTTTAAAGCACCTTACAAAAGTTAACTAATTAATCCCCATAACACCTTCTGATGTGTGCATTATTATTTAAGTCAAGGTGAAGCTTCAGCTGGTGGCTGAAATTTAAATAAAGGCCACTTGATAGTGAGAAATAAGCCAACTGAATATGTAACCAAACTTAGGAGAGCTGTAGATGTCACAAACTGTCCTCCAAGAAACCTGTGTGTTACAACTAAAAAATTTAACAGACTGCCTCAGTAGCTATCTGAATAAAAATAAAATAAAACGAAATTGCTCACTGAGATGTCTACCATTTCAAAGAAACATTCAAATCAGCAATTTTGGAGGCTTGTCGAAAAATTACATCTTCTGCAAAATGAAGATGTCAATATTCTTTAAAATTATTTCCCCAAATTCTATCAAACATACAAAGAAGAACTTATACCTATCCTTCTTGAACTCTTCCAAAATATCAAAGAGGAGGGAATACTCTCACAGACGTTCTATGAAGCCACCATCACCTTGCCCTGATACCAAAACTAGACAAAGACAACACCAAAAAAGAACATTATAGGCCAATGTCTTTATGAATATAGATGCAAAAATCCTCAACAAAATATCTGCAAACTGAATCCAACAACACATAAAAAGGATCATACACCATGATAAAGTTGGATTCATTCCAGCATCACAAAGATGGTTCAACATATGCAGATCAATCAGTGCAATACAACACATCAAGAAAAGATAAAAACCACCTGAATATCTCAATAGGAACAGGAAAAGCATTGGATAAGATTCAAAATCCATAAAAACTCTCACCAAAGTGGGTACAGAGGGAACATATCTCAACATAATAAAGGCCAGCTATGACAAACCCACAGCGAACATAATCCTAAATGGTGAAAAGCTGAAAAGTCTTCCCACTTAACTCTGGAACAAGACAAGTATGCCCACTCTGACCATTTCTATTCAACGTAGTATTGGAAGCCCAATCAGAAAGGAAAAAGAAATAAAAGGTATCAAAATTGGAAGGGAAGAGGTTAAATTGTCACTATATGCAGATGACATGATACTCTATAGAAAACCCTAAAGACTCCACACAAAAACTATTAGAACTGATAAATGAATTCAGCATGGTAGGAGGATACAAGATTAATATGCAGAAATCCGTTGTGTTTCTTTACACTAACAAGGAAATATCAGAAAGAGAAAGTTTTAAAAAATCCCATTTAAAATTGCACCCAGGGACTTCCCTGGTGACACAGTGGTTAAGAATCCGCCTGCCAACGCAGGGGACATGGGTTCGAGCCCTGGTCTGGGAAGATTCCACATGCTGCGGAGCAACTAAGCCTGTGTGCCACAACTACTGAGCCCACGTGCCACAACCACTGAAGCCCGCAGGCCTATAGCCTCTGCTTCGCAACAAGAGAAGCCACCGCAATGAGAAACCTGCACACCGCAACAGAGTAGCCCCTGCCTGCTGCACCTAGAGAAAGCCCACACACAGCAACAAAATAATAAAAATTGCATCCAAAAAACAAACAAACAAAAACCAAAAGAAACCAAACACCTAGGAATAAACCTAACCAAGCAGTTGAAAGACTTATATGCAAAGAACTATAAAACATTGATAAAGGAAATTGAAGATGATTCAAGGAAGTGGAAAGATATCCCATGCTCTTGGATTGGAAGAATTAATATAGTTAAAATGGCCATATGACCCAAAGCAATCTACAGGTTTAATGAAGTCTCTATCAAATTACCCATGGCATTTTTCACAGAACTAGAACAAATAATCCTAAAATTTATATTGAACCACAAAAGACCCAGAATTGCCAAAGCAATCCTGAGGAAAAAGAACAAAGCTGGAGGCATAACCCTTCCTGATTTCAGACAATACTACAAAGCTATAGTAACCAAAACAGTGTGGTATTGGCACAAAAACAGACATATAGATCAATGGAACAGAACAGAAAGCCCAGAAATAAACCCACACACCTATGGTCAATTAATCTTCGACAAAGGAGGCAAAAATACACAGTGGAGGAAAGAGAGCCTCTTCAGCAAGTGGTTTTGGGAAAGTTGAACAGCCATATATAAATTAGTGAAGTTAAAACACTCCTTCACACGATACACAAAAATAAACTCGAAATGGCTTAAAGACTTAATTATAAGACATGACACTATAAAACTCCTAGAAGAGAACATAAGCAAAACATCCTGTAACATAAATCGTAGTAGTATCCTCTTAGGTCCATCTCCCAAAGCAATAGAAATAAAAACAAAAATAAACAAATGGGGCCTAATCAAACTTATAAGCTTTTGCACAGCAAAGAAAATCATAAACAAAATGAAAAGACAACCTACGGACTGGGAGAAAATCTTAGCAAACAATGAAACCGACAAAGGTTTAATCTCCAAAATACACAAACAGCACACACAGCTCAATACCAAAAAAACAAACAACCCAATCAAAAAATGGGCAAAAGACCTAAATAGACATTTCTCCAAAGAAGACATACAGATGGCCAACAGGCACACGAAAAGATGCTTGACATTGCTAATTACTGCAGAAATGCAAGTCAAAACCACAATGAGGTATCACCTCACACTGGGTCAGATTGGCCACCATCAAAAATTCTACAAATAATAATCTGGAGACGGTGTGGAGAAAAGGGAACCCTCCTATACTGCTGGTGGGAATGTAAATTGTTGCAGCCACTATGGAAAACAGTATGGTGGTTCCTTAAAAACTAAAAATAGAATTACAATATGATCCTATAATCCCACTTTTGGTCATATATCCAGAAAAGATGAAACTCTAATTCGAAAAGATACATGTACCCCAATGTTCATAGCAGCACTATTCACAATAGCCAAGACATGCAAGCAACCTAAGTGTCCATCAACAGATGAACAGATAAAGAAGATATGGCATATATATATATACAGTGGAATATTATTCAGCCATAAAAAAGAATGAAATAATGCCATTTGCAGCAACATGGATGGACCTAGAGATTATTGTACTAAGTGAAGTTAGAGAAAGACAAATATTATATGATATCATATGTGGAATTTAAAAGTTAGTACAAATTAATTTATTTACAAAACCGTAACAAACTCACAGACATAGAAAACAAACTTCCGGTTACCAAAGGGGAAGAGGGGAGGGATAAATTAGGAGTATGGAATTAACAGATATACACTTCTATGCATAAAATAGATAAACGACAAGGACCTACCATATAGCACAGGGAACTATATTCAATATCTTCTAATAACCTATAATGTAACATAATCGAAAAAAAGAACATATATATATATATATATATATATATATATATATATCAGAATCACTGTCGTACACCTGAAACTAACACAACATTGTAAATCAACTATACTTCAATAAAAAATAAAGAAAACATAAATAGTTTCCCCAGCTGCAAGTCCCCAGCAAATTCCTATCATTTGGCTTAGAGCAGTTTTTCTCAACCTTGGCACTGTTGACATTTTGGGCTAGATAATTCGTTGTTGCTGTACGGCGCATTGGAGAATGTTCGGCAGTATCCCTGGCCCCTACCCACTAAATGCAGTAGCACGGTGCCCCTCCCCCTCCCCTATATATGACAATGAAAGTGTATCCAGATGTCACTAACTGTGCCCTGGGGGTTAAAATTGAGAACCGCTGGCTTAGTCAAGAGGTCAAGGTATTTCTCTCCAGTAGCACTCACCTCCAGAGGGCCCTGGTAGATTAACCAGGGAAAAGATTTTTCTTTATCTTCCCTGGGTAATTACTCTTTGGTCTAAATGAACAAAGAATGCCAGATTTTCCCTTGGCATCAAGGGACTTGGGTGTGCAAGCACACAGACGGTTCCTAAAAGATGCACAGAATAGTGAACATGGCATTTTGTAACTGGATGCACATCTCTCTGGACAACTGTGTCTGGATAGTGACTAGAAACTGAGTTGGGGGTGTCTGCCTATGGCCTGGAGCTTTTTTGGTCCCCCTAGGTTTCCCACTGGCAATGCTAACTTTTTAAGGAAGGCTTGCAGCCCATACAAGACATTTCTGGCCTTGCCTACCTCCTCCAACTTTGCATCCTGAAATGCCAGATTCGCCCACTTTCTTAGCAGGGAGAGAAGAAGCTGAAAACTCCGTGGGCTAATGAGAATGAGTAACTGGGTATCAGCATTTTACAAATCAATCTCTTGCTTCCCTATCCCTCCCCATCTCCATTCCCTCTCCCTTGACTTCCCACCATCCCAGAGGTGAAGGAAATCTTGGTCTCTTTTAGACCAAGGGGACAAAATTATGCTGGAGTTAAACTTAAAAAAAAAAAAATTTAAGGAATTTCTCCCATGGCAGATAAAGAGATGAAAGAAAGTGTAGCACATCCATACTAAATGCTGTGGGCTGAACTGTGTCGCCCCGAAATTCTTACGTTGAAGCCCTAATCCCCAGTGTGACTGCATTTGGAGATAAGGTCTTTAAGGATGTAATTAAGCTTAAATGAGGTCATAAGGGTGAACCCTAATCAGAAAAGATTAGTGTCCTTACAAGAGGAGGAAGAGATAGCAGAGAAAAGGCCATGTGAAGACACAGTGAGAAGACAGCTGTCTGCAAGCCAGGAAGAGTCCTTACTAGGAACCAACCCTGGGACCTTAATCTTGGACTTCTAGCCTCCAAAAAGAGGAGAAAATAACTTGCTGTTGTTTAAGTTACTGAGTCTACGGTGTTCTGCTACGGCAGCATGAGCAGGCTAATTCACTACAGAATACTATTCAGCAGTTTAAAAAACAAGAAAAAAAAAAAAGCATGAGAACACTCACTGAACTGGTTAAGATCTACAAGATACATTTAGTGAGAAAAAACAACACTGACAAGCAATATGTACATTACTGTGCACTTGTCATTTTACAATCCCACAGATAAAAACTATCTACATATATGTATTTTTATGCCTTTGCACATGTACAGTGATGTGTCTGAATGGAGAGAGCTGATTTGACAACAGTGGCTAGCTCTGGGGTAAGACTGAAATTTGGGGGGAGGGCATCATCAAGAGGGTCTTTTATACTATTTGGATTTTTTAAAACAAAGCTAATGTAGTATCTATTACTTGTGTCATGAAACAAATAAAAAGTTAAGGTTTTTGTCTCACTTGTCCTTCCTGTATTTTCAAAGTTTGGGTCATGTTCTAAGTGATGCCCACATCTGGCTTCTTCTAGAAGTATTATAAAATAGTAGAAAATAGGGAATCCTTTTTGCTCTAAATTCTATGAATGGAGCAGACCACTTCCCAATCTTTGAATGTCACTGTCCATGACATCATGGGGGAGGGGCACAAAGGAACAAACCCTTCCTCAAAATCCAAATTAAAGTTCATTAACAGGGAGGACAACTAAGACATTTTTATTCTCTAGACATGCACCTTTGGGATTTCTCATTCAATTCATTTCAGTGGAAGTCAGGAAGAGAGAGAAACAAATTTTTAGTAAGAATAAAGACTGAAACAAAAGCCATCCAAACAGAATACACCCAAGTGATAAAAATAACCCCCCACGAAATAGATTTCTAAAATAAAACTGAACCACGTTGAGAGGAAAAGACATCATAAACCGGACTGGGTGATTTCATGGAGTTTGTAATCTTGCTCAAAAATTTTGCCCATCTATCTGCAGGAAATGTTTCCCTGTGTTACAAGTTTCCAGTAAGACCTGCCTGGTAAAAAAAAAAGTGACTGACAGCAAAGCTACTCCCAGCCCAAGTGTACTTTCTATAACCCAAAGTTTGGCTCTTGTAGGAAGAATAAATAAAAGATTTGCTTCTTTGTAAAAAGGAGACTAACACATGACTGTTCTTTCAAATATTTGTGGTTATTCTAGTAGGTTTCAGGATTATAGAGATGTCAAATGTGGTCCATTCTCACTGCTTTGTGGGAGATATTTTAGTGATGAGGGGATCACTTGGTCCTCTGTCAATTGCTCCTTTGGGCTGTCTTTTCTTACCCAGTGGGAATAAGCAGTGGGTCTCTCTCCTTAAGGCTCACAGACACATTCCAAGTCTTGCTTCTCCCTCTTCCTCCCTTGCTGGGATAGATCTTTAGTCTTATGGGTCTTTGATTCTCTGCTGGAACAAGCTGCACTCCCTTTGCCACGAGGCCTCTGCAGAGGTCTCCCTTCTCCTTGGCAAGTCCTTCCTTCTCTCTGCCTCCTTTCTTTGGACTGTCCAGAGTAAGCTGTCCTCTTACAGACGGTCATGGGCACCACATACACACCTGCAGCTCTTACCACAATTGAACTCAATCATTCAATGTCCATCCACCATGTCAGACTAAACTTCAGGAACGCTGGGATTTTTATTGCCTTTGTTTGACAGTGAGCACCGTGCCAGGAAAACAGTCATCACTACATATTTGCTAACAAAGTGCTTTGAACTAAGCTATGTTTTCAGGAGATAATGGAAGGAGTTAAGGTCAACTAAGTTACCATTTCCAAGGATATGTGGAGAATCTGCTTCAAAAAATTCCTCCAAAAAAAAAAAAAATGCAGCAGCCAACCCACAGCTGCAGCCAGAAAAAAAAAAAAAAAAAATCCTTCCACAAGGGGTGACTTTTTAGGGAGGGCTGTCTAGTTGACAGGTTGGACACATGAAATTTTCACTGGATACTGCCTTGTTCTAGATTTCATGACTATTTCAAGCATACTTCCCTTTGGTCCAGAGTTAGGGCTGGTCATATCAATGGTGGATCCCACACACTTGCCTGGGTCAATGTTAGAGTCTTCTTATAATCGAGGAGCTGCTAGGTAAATAGCATTTATTCCCAGCACTATTTTCCCAAGAATTTTATACCCCTTAAAACCTAAGGCATGTATGTTGTTTTGGTCTTAAGAATGTCACATTGCCCTTACTCAGCCATGGCATAATTACTTTTCAGCCCCAAAGTTGTCTGCTAAAAGGAGCTGTGTGGGAGGTGGCAGGTAGAAGAATCATAAATACTTTGGAAGAACTTGTTAGAAAACAATTGTTCATCCTGACGACTGCTAATTGCTAATCATTCGGTATTCTCTCTCTCTCACTGGGTTTTAACATACCACGTGTCCCATTTCATAAGACCATTAAAATATTTCTCAAATTAATTTAAGTGAAAGTACTCTGGCTAAATCTTGGTTTAAATGATGTTGTTCAGATCTCTTGTTGACAGTGCAGAAGTCTCTCCATTATCGTTATTAATGAATAAGTTTAGTGGTGACAGGAATATTAAACAGAATTCACAATTGAAACATATATACTTATTATCTCTATATTTGGCTAACAACTTCCTGGAATCGAAAGGCTTTTGAGTTTACCCTGGGAAAATAATCTCTAACCATCTTTCCTTTGAGCTGCTGCTATACTGCAAACTAAAAAAGACAACAGTAGATATTATAAGGCAGAAAGAAAGAAACACAGCAGACCCATTCAATCCCACACAGTCTGAAGTTAAAGCAGATGAAGAATGCAACGGCGGCCAATTAGAATCACCTGGGACCTTTAAACAAGCTAGGCCACAGTGCAGACTAATTGTATCAGGATCCCTGGGGGGTGGGCACGGGCATCGGCATTTTTTAAAGCTCCTGGGTGCTTTCCATGTGTAGCCAAGCCTATGAACTGTCGGTTTAGTGGCTGTACCGTGCTTGGTAACTCTCTCTGGTGAGATATGGGTCTGTAGCCTGCAAGCACGTTGCTCAACACGGCTGTTCCCAATGAAAGCAGGCAAAGCCTCAACAATTCCGGTGTCACCAGAAATAAAAAAGAACTAGCAGTCACCATGTATCCCTTCAAAAGTATTTATACCAAACCACTCAAGGGTACCAAGTTTTTGTATAAGGTTATTTGCTGCAGCATATTTTTGTAATTCGTAAGGGACTACGTAAGTAAATGTTCAACTTCAGAATATGAAACTACTAAGAGAATACTTCTATTTACTGAGTGCATATTACGTGCCTCTACTGTAAATAAGATCATCTTCTGGGAACTTGAAATTCATCGGAGCTCAGGACCAAGATCCTTGCTCTTGTGAAGCTCGCATTCTAGACAAAGCAAACTACATCATTTGCACGGCCCAGTGCAAACTGCAAATGTGCTGCTCCTTATTTAAGAAGTACTAAAATTTCAAGATGATGATGGCAGAGCATTAAATCAAGCATGGGGCCCTTCGAAGTGCAGGGTTGCGTGGCCATAAAACTAACCCAGTTTCTAGAGGAGGGAGACAGGTGATAAACAATAAAGATAATAAGTAAGCACATAAAGTGCACAGCATGTTAGAAGCTGGTAAGTGCCATGGAGGGGAAAAGAGGAGAACCAAGAAAGGAAACCATGTGAAGTAGTGGGCCCCACTGGAAGGGTGGGATTTGAGCAGATTTGAATGAAGCGAGGGAGTCAGCTGTGAATATTTGGGGAAAGAGCTTTCCAGACCAGGGACTAGATAGAGCAGAGGCCCTAAGTGAGGCTGGGAGCGTGCCTGCAGTATGGATGAAGAACTGGTGAGCGAGGGTCAGAAGAAAAGGAGTCTGCTGTAAGGACTCTGACCTTTCACTGAACATTTTAAAAGATTTGCTGTGGTTGCTATGTGGAGAAGAGTCTGTAGGTGGGCAGGAAGAACAGGAAGAAAGTTATTGCAGTGATCCAGGAGGAAGTACAGATAGAGAATTAGAATATATATATGTATATATATGTTATATATATATGTATATATGTACATATATAATATGTACATATGCACATATATACATATATGTACACGTGTATATATTATATATATGTAAAAATGTGAAAAATTGTCCTCAAGGAACAGTATATAAAATAGTATGTACTTAATGGCTCATTTTTTGTTGTATAAAAACAAACCCCCAAACTATATATATATATATATATATATATATATATACACACACACATTTGTATATAAGTAGAAGAAGATCATAATTGTCATGAATCATGCTGTTAATGGTTACTTCTCTGGTTTGGGTTTGACAGGTAGTAAGAAACAATGTCACCTTTTATTCTATACTTTCCTGATACACTTGAATATTTTAAGAATGAATTACTTTTGTAAATTAAAAAAAAAACAACAAAAAAACACTGCTGGGAATTCCCTGGCGGTCCAGTGGTTAGGACTCCGCACTTCCACTGCAGGGGGCATGGGTTCTATCCCTGGTGGGGAACTAAGATCCTGCATGCCGCGTGGCATGGCCAAAAACCAAACAAAACCACACTGCTTTTCAAAGTAGGATATCCTAGGAGTGGTTCCTCTCTCAATACAAATATGGGGATGTTTAACAAAGATGGGATAATATCTAACCGAGCTTCTACAGCTTGAGAAAGATGTAGTTAATCTCAAAAAATAAAAATAAAAAAGAAGTGAAAACAAGATTACAAGGTTTGAAGCCAGAATCTGAAGAAAAAAAAAAAAGGTAGTGAGATGGAAATTTGTAAACTTGGAGAAAACCAGGTAGAATAGTAAATGAATGACTTTAACACAAGAAACTGGGCAGAGAGTGTTCTGCACTTATTAACAAATGTCTAGCGAAGGGGAAGTAGGAGGATTAGGTTGAAAAGAAAATGAATTCTCCTAACAAGAGGATGTTAAACATGGGCCTGGGGACTTTTCAGTTATGAGCAATCCTGCCTTATCCAGGATGCTGTTTCATGATAAGCATTGCTCTCTGGACTCGCACTGGTGCTTTACTGGATTCTCCCCCAACACACATACAGCTCACCAGGGGCCCTGTTACCCTCCCCAGTTGTCTCCTATTACACTTCAGTCTAAAATTCAGAATAACTACCCCCCCCCCCCGCCCCAATGGCCCTTCAGAGCACCACCCCTTCCATTTTGGACCACATTCCCTCCCTCTTTCACCAGTTAACTCTTCTTCCTTCTGGAATTATAACCTTCCTCAGCCTGGCTAAATCTGTGATTATTTTCTCTCATAACAGCCTGTGCTTCTCCTTGAAAAGAGGTTTATATGTATTGGACTGTTCACCTTCCCCAGCCAAAGTGTAAGCTTTCAAGATCAGGAAGCAGGTGCTTCTAGTCCCAGGATGTACCTGACCCACAGTGGTCCCCAATGTGTTGAAAGAATAAATGTTCATTGCAGCTCTATTTACAATAGCCAGGACATGGAAGCAACCTAAGTGTCCATCGACAGAGGAATGGATAAAGAAGATGTGGCATATATATACAATGGAATATTAGCCACAAAAAGAAACGAAATTGAGTTAGTTAATTGTAGAAAAACAAATACCGTACGCTAACATATATATATGGAATCTAAAAAAAAAAGATTCTGAAGAAACTAGGGGCAGGACAGGAATAAAGACGCAGACATAGAGAAGGGACCTGAGGACACAGGGAGGGGGAAGGGTAAGATGAGACGAAGTGAGCGAGTGGCATGGACATATATACACTACCAAATGTAAACGAGCTACTGGGAAGCAGCCGCATAGCACAGGGAGATCAGCTCGGTGCTTTGTGACCACCTAGAGGGGTGGGATAGGGAGGGTGGGAGGGAGACGCAAGAGGGAGGGGATATGGGGATATATGTATGCATATAGCTGATTCCTTTTGTTATACAGCAGCAACTAACACAACAATGTAAAGCAATTATACTCGAATAAAGATGTTAAAAAAAAAGAATAAATGAGTCACAGTCTTGCCTCTTACACATATAGAAATTAATTCGGCAGCCTTTCTGAGCTCTTTTCCCTTCACCTCTAGGATCCTAGGAGATCAAAGAGAATTTCTTACCTGAGAGATAAATATAAAAAGGGCAGTGTTTACCGGTGTGGTGTGGCATTTAGAGGGCCAGGCTGTGCTGAGCAAGTTGTTATTTCCTGATGTGTCAATGAAGATTTATCAGTTAGTCGGAAAGGTGAGAGTACAAGGTAGCAGTCACATGCAAAACTCCAGCGTTTACTCTTAATACCACTGAAACTGGAGGGAAGGGGGCAGGGCACGACATAGAGGAAACTGGTTAGAACCGACTAGGTCTAAGATGGCGGAAGGTTCTACTTCCTGTGGCCCTTGAGCCTCATTGGACATTCATTATCATACATCAGCTAAACGACACGCCCACCAGTGCCATGACAGTTCCGAGGCTAACCATAAAAGGCCGAAAAGTGGGCAGTGGCCCAATCCCTGGAAATCCCCGCCCCTCCCCCCAAATAGTTGGAATAATCCTCCCGCTCATTAGCCTATGACATTACCCACCCCAGGGAATTCCCTGGCGGTCCTGTGGTTAGGACTCAGCGCTTTCACTGCCATGGCTTGGGTTTGATACCTGGTGGGGGTAACTAAGATCCCTCAAGCCATGGGGCATGGCCTCCCCCAAAAAATTACCTAGCCCATAAAAACTAACCACCCCATATTTCGGGGCCTCTTGCCTTCTGAAATGGTCCACACTCTGACGAGTGTTTTTCTTCCTTGGCCACTCTGACTTTCTGAGGTGACCCCATGCCCTGGGGCCGCTCTTGCCTTTTGAGATGATCGCATTCTGCCTACGGAATGTGGATCTCTCTAAATAAATCCACTTCTTACCTATCACTTTGTCTCTCACTGAATTCCTTCTGTGAGGAGACATAAAGAACCTGAGTTTCATTAAGTTCTGAGACCAGTCCTGAGATCTCAATTAAAAGACAGTGGGTTCAAGTCCCAACCTGAGTTGTGCGGTTTCACCACCTTAAACCTTAAATCTATGTACTTTCAAAAAGACCTTGCACGTTGGCTTTAGTGATCATTTAGTACCTGCACTAGAGAAGTAAAATCATACCACTCCTGCCCCCACCAATGAGCACAATCATTAAAGACATCACTGGGTGGAACTAGTCAAAACATTTTCACAGAAGGCCCACTCCTGCAAAAAGAAAAAGAAAAACAAATAACTGTGTTGGAAAGGGCCAGCTTTGTCATTCGTTTGTAATGACACATATTCCAAAAGCCCTAGCGTCTTATTGTGCTGAACACCCACATGCTGATGATGCTGAGGGATGATAAGAGAAATCACCTGGAGGAACTTGGAAGGGCTCTTCCTTTCATGATTGATGCAGACCACCTAAGGTGGTCTCAGGCTGCCCACAAGCAGGAAAAATCCTGAGAGCTCTCACTGAATCTCAGTACCTTCTTTTTGGTGTGACCATTTATGGCAGGCAAAGAACTTGTGCGATGTAAGGGTTTTACAAATAGTTTCAATTGCCAGTTAAGCCAGGGACCATCTTAGATACCAAAAGAGATATTTGGGAAGTGAGCAGTGTCCATAATCACCATGCCGGTGACAAAATAAAGCAACATAGTATCACACACAATACCGTTTGGAGTGCCCAGGCACTCAGGTTCTGTAGGAAAATCCTAATTACTAAGCCACACAAAGGAACAATCCAAAAACTGCAAGGAAATTGGAAAGGGTTACAAACATGATCAACCAGAATACATGTTGAACCACTCACTAACTTATTAGCCTTTTCATCTAGTTAAAAGTATGTCTAGGGCTTCCCTGGTGGCGCAGGGGCTGAGAGTCCGCCTGCCGATGCAGGGGATACGGGTTCGTGCCCCAGTGCAGGAAGATTCCACACGCCGCGGAGCGGCTGGGCCCGTGAGCCATGGCCGCTGAGCCTGCGCTCCGCAACGGGAGAGGCCACAACAGTGAGAGGCCCGCGTACCGCAAAAAAAAAGTATGTCTAAATCCACATACATCTCTATCTCCAAAAGATACGTTTTGAGATTATTTTCATCTTAACTTTCAAAGCAAGGCATTTTGGACTCCTATCTCAAAACACTGGTAAGTGTAATTTTTATACTTGTGAAGTAGTTTGAACCACATTGTTCATTAACTTTATAATTAAAACAGAAGTCCTTCTTCCTCATTTTAATAGAGTGAGAAGGTATTTCTTCGTTTTGATTGGAAAATAAACAAGGACAATGAAAAGGAGTAGAATACCGACCGCCATGAAGAAAATCCTCCTCAAAAAAAGTTTAGTGCATTTACTGGGGATTTTTCTGATTGTCAGAGGTGTGCTAAGCACTTCCATTTCCTTTTACAACTCCATGACGTCTGCCCCTTCGAAGATGAGGAAACTGATTCTTAAAAAGAGGTTAAGGAACTGGCCCAATATCACAGTTAGGAGGTGATGAAACTCTTGGCTTGGCAGGTTTTGCTTTATCGCCAGGGTTCTGTGCAATACCATGCAGCTCAAACTTTCACATGCATTCATATTAGCTGGGGATCTTGTTTAAAGCACATTCTGACTCAGTAGGTCGAGGGCGGGGCCTGAGACTCTGAATTTCTAACATGCTCTCCACTGATGAGGAGGGAGCTGGTCCATGCACCAAACTTTGCGTAGCAAGGCACAATACTATCGCAAGACCATCATTCCTTCCCTTTCAACAGAACGGTATGACATTTCATCGCACTGGGAGCCAGACACTCTCTCTTGGTTACGTGACCCTGATATATTTGAGATAACACGGAGACAAGAAAGATATCAATCCAGAAGCAATCGTGGTTATGGAATGCATACATTTCCATGTATTTTTTACAGTAAAAATGCATTAAAAAATCTTTCATAAAAGAAACTTAAAAAATACAAGTAGGGTGTTCAGTTCTCCCCACAAAATTCTTTCAGGCATTGACTGTGTCATGGGTGGGAGGGAAGTTCCTATAGGGTTTGATTTAATCATACAAAATACTCATCCATATCATCTCTCATCAAGACATGTACACGAAGTGTGGAACTAGGGAAAGTAGGCTCAAAAGAATCAGTCTCCAATTTAAGGTTACAGTAGTTCAGAGAAAACACTACCTTTCTGCTTAATGCATAGTCCCTGTACAGTACGATATTTCCAAAGCAAATCTGATATGTGGAACTCAGACGGCACTGCCACATCAAAAGTCTTCACAGACGGAGCCAAGCCCAGGTGGGTAGCACAGAGATTTTAAGAGGTCAAGTATCATCTCTGACAACAAGAAAGACATCAAAATGTTAACTTCACGATGTACTCCAAAAATCCACCTCTTGATTTCATTTATTTAAAACTCTGGACCATAATTGAAAGCATCGATCATTTAACATCATGGATTTGGCTAGGAAGAGTGAGAGAATTTCTAGCAGTGGAGCCTTAGGAATAAAATTCCCAAGTTGGCTCTTAGGAAATTGATGAAAAAAGAACATCATTATTCAGCTCCGCCTTACCACTGTAGTTCAATGTACGCTCTGTATGGAAAACTCTGAAAATAAAAATAGCAGTCACAGACTTTTTCCTCTTTTTTAGCTACAGAAATGTACAATTGTGTCTGTTCCAGGAAAGAAACTTGCTTTGTGCGTGTCCACACAATGACAGCTATTCATTCTAATGTTATGTATAAACCCATAAGTCAAATAAAGCTATGAACAATGTAATATTTATATATGCATAGTGTTTTATAAAAAGATTGGCCCACATACTGCTTTTCATCAATACAGAAAGAGCATTAAGTCCATAGCACACCACAAGAAATGAATGAAGAACAGAAATGCAAACAAGTGCTTAATAAATCACAAGCAGGCTCACCATGGAGGAAATGATGATATTCAAACCAACTCAAGCTTCAGAGAATTACTTATATAGTCTCCCATTTTTAAAACAGCTTTACATACCTGATTTAGTTTACAGTAAAATATATCCCAATGAATCAATTTGTTCCATATTCAGAAATATAAACACATATCACATTCCTCACAGCTAAATTTTGTGTCATAAATTCTCTTTTATACAAGAAAAAAAGGCAACAGTTGTTTGTTTTTAAAACAGGCTCTATTAATTACAATTTTTAACTCTGTACACATGGTAATTGGCTGGTTTTCTCCATTTTTTTTCTTTTTCCTTTTTTTTTTTTTTTAAACAGTACCATGAGAACAACAGTGATTGACTTGCAAAGTTTTGTGTCTGTATGGAAAATGCAAAACAGTACTATGGAAATACACAATGCATCGTAAGCAGCGGTTTGCTGCAGTGGTCCAACAGGTACAAGCAAAGGTTTTGGCTCAGCTAGGCAGTAATCCATTTCAACCGCATCCTGGGGCTACAGCCGACCCAACCAAACCTCCTGTGAGATAGCAAAAGAATGGGTCTTTTATCGAAGAAAAATCACTATGTTTTGCTCTGTCGAAAGACTAAAAGAACAGGGTCATAAGGGCAGAGGTTTGCCAGCTAGATCTAGAACCAGTGAAATCGCATCCTTCTCTCCCTTTCAATCATCCTGGAGACTTTCATTATGGTTCCAAAGGAAAACTGGCATTTCTAAGAATGAGCATGCCCAACCCTCATTTCTTTTAAACATTAACAGAGAGGTTCCTTCCAACAAGGCTTACTTACTCCCTTCTCCCCAGTTTGGCAAAGGGCAAGCGCGGGCTTACGCTAAAACGGGGGAACATACTTTCTGTACTGGCAATTCTTAGGACTCCTCACGCCAGGCACACTGTCCCCCATTCCATCTCCTGTTCCGCCTCAAATCAGGCAAGACAACACAGAAGGTGTTTGTTATCCATTCCTTCCAGTAGTTGGGCAAAGCTGTGATGGCACTGCCTTAATGAAATCTTACTAGATGTTGGTGATGCTAATGAACCTGAGCATCTGTGCTTGGGCTGCATTGGGATAATGGCGGCCAACCTTCTCCTCTTGGCACCTTTCTACGGCCAGGGAGAGTACGAACTGTTTTCTGAACCAACTATAACTTGAGAACGTAACATTTCTTTGTGCTGTGTCGTTTGACTATAAATATCCTTCATTTGCGATAGTAGTCTCTTCATACAGTTTCTTAATTTTAGGATCGTCAGCAATCCTGATCCATTCCAAAGAGTCCTCAGCTTCTACAAATATAATTTTTGCCTTTTTGCTCTTTTATCAGGAAAAACTCCTAACTACAGTATAGCACTACATCACTACATAAGTCTCTATCAAATTAATTAAACTTGATCAGTGATTTTCCTTACTTAGAGAAGATGATCAACAGCCCCATTTTACCAGGAGAGAAAAAGGTCGCTCCCCCCAAAAGGGAACAATTCTTGACAATTCTACAGTTTATGTAGAAACAAAATTTATATCCCTTGGGGGCAGCATTTGGCAAATAATTTCCAAAAAAGTATGCATTTAAAAATACTTTCTTTAATATGATACATCAGGCACAACACTTTTCATATATATATATATTTTTCTTATAAGATTTCAAATGCATCAAATGTTTGTCGCAAGTCAGAGAATCATCAGGCTGACGTCAGACGCTTCACTAGATAAGAAACTAAATCATTTCAGGTCTGTGAGCTTCCTCTTAGAACCTTTGACACGGTAAAGGCTGGAATGTGATTCAGGGTCTCAGATACTGAGGTCGGTGCTACATTCTTTGTAAGGTCGCCTTCTCTGCTCCGGGGGATGTCTGGAACTTCGGCCGGCATCCTGTTTCAGACTTGTCTCCTCCCTCTCTCGGTGGCCGCCTTTGTCCTCTTTGCTCCTTTTCTCCAGGGACCGCTCTCTCCTCCGCTCGGGGGACCTGGTCCGCCGCCGGTCTGTGGATTTGGCTCTCCTTTCGGGCGAGCTTCCTCTCTTGCGCTCCGGAGATCTTTTCTGATCCAAGAGTCTCTCGAGAGACCTCCTCCGCCGGCCGGGGGAGCCGTCCCTCCGGCGGGTTGGGGACCGCTCTCGCCTCCTCTCCGGGGAAGCCTCCCTCTTCTCCTGCTTCTCCCTCCTCTCCAAAGTGTTGTCAGCGCTCCTCGTGCCCTCCCTCCGCTTCTCCGGGGGCCTCCTCTTAGGGCCATTGGTCACCATCCGCTCGGGTTGGGCATCTCTTCGTCCCTCGGGTGCCCAGTCCTTGGGTCGGCAAGCCCCACTGTCGGGTTTTCTAGAAGTTCCGTTCCATGTGTGATGTTCGTTGGGTTGTCTGCTATACTCTCTGCTGCCTTTGGGATCTCTCACGTGTGCCCGCTTTTCCCCATGTGGTGATGATTTGTGAAGATCGGGTGGATAACTGGACTCCAATGATGGATGTTGTCGGCGGTCGGGGGGCGCGGCCCTCATTTCCGGAACACCTTGTGGACCGGTGGGAGGGCCGTTCCCGTCGCTGCTGGGGTCTGCGAGGAAGAGAAACCAGAGCAACAGTTTGGTACCAAGGACCTCGGCTCCTGTCTCCACCCGCACACGTGAGATCCCATTAGTCACAACAAACAAACGACTGCTACAGCAGTCAGAATCAAAGCCAACTGGCTCTTGGTTAATTTAAGTATAACTGTAACTAGTCAGGGTTAAAAAACTGGTACTTGTGGCTTTCCACAGCTAGTCTACTGTTCTTTATACTCATAGACCATTAAAGAACTTGTAACATCAGTCATGAGTTTAGTCTTTAAAGGCACAACCGAAATAGTCTGTCTAAAAGTATCAAAATGTCCCCACCCTATCTCCTGCTCTTTTTTCCCCACTCTACCCCCCTTCCTCCCCGATCCACCCCCCCAGCCCCCAGCCCCCATGACAGAAAATATTCCTTTCTTTAAAGAATACTTGTTTTAATTTGCTTTAAAACAACCTGGGCTATTGACCTGGAGGGTCATGAGAGAACTTTCTGGGGGAATGTAAAGAGTTGATGTTTTGATCTGGGTGGGGATTAAAGGCGTGCATAGAGAGGTAAAAATTCACTGCACTGCACCCTCAGGCTTTATGCATTTTACTGTAAGCAAAATATACTTCTCTTAAAAAAAAAAAGTTATCCAGCCTGGTGATTACAGAGGCAACACAGCCAGATGTTGATGATGGGCAATTGTGACATTATGGGAGGGTCCATTTAACATTCTCTCTACCTTTGTGAATGTTGTTCAACTATTTTCTTTACTTTTGCATAAGTTTAAGGAACTGTTTTTAAACTGTAGAGTCTGCTGACAGATAAAAGGGAGTGGAAGAGAGGCCGTCAGGATCACATTTGACATTAGATGGGGTTCGGATAGAGGCACTTTTCTTGATGCTATAGAAGCAGCCATAATTACATCTTTGAGCCGTGAAGTCTCTGGACAGCTTCTTACAACCTCAAGTTGTCTATACACTGAAAAGCAGGGCAACCCATAGGGCTCCTATTTACTGTTAAACTACTTGAAATGACGCTGCAAATGTTTTAGGTAGCATCCCGGATGTATGACAGCTCTTTTCAAAACAGGGATGCTTTGTCACACCTAAACCCAGTAAGTCATACACACTATTGCATTCCAGGCAAAGCACCTGAAATGATGTGCTGCAGCGTGGAGGGCAAACCAGGGCCACAGTCACAGGGGCGAAGGAATCACGGGTGCCCCCTTAAGGATCTTTCATGAGCCAACAAGGTCAACATTAAGCAACTAGTCTCTTTCACGAACCATCTCCCAAAACCTAGGGTGGGTTTTAACAAAAGCAGGAATATAGCCTAGAGCAGGAATCAGTAAACTTTTTAAAGGAAAAAGTTGTAAAGGGCCAAAGAGTAAAATATTTATGGTTTGGCAGGCTGCATAGTTTGTCACAACTGTTCACCTGCCACTATAGTGCAAAAGCAGCCACGGACAACACATAAAAGAAACGGGCATGGCGACGTGCCACTAAAACTTCACTTACAAAAACAGGCTGCGGACAAGATTTGGCCCGTGGGCTGTCATTTGCCAAGAGATATCTGAGTAGGAAATCTCATCTTCCTGTCTATCAAAGCCCTATCCCTCCAAGTGAGAGCTTTGTGATCTGAGGTTTGTTTTTTTCTGAATGCTGGGTAGACTTCTAGAATTAACACACGCAGAAGCTTATGAAGTCATTTTAGGATCTAGGTGAGGAAAGGGGCTTCAATGACTATCATAAATCTAACCTTGGGATTTCTTACACCTACTTTTAAGAGAAGGGAGGGTAAGACTTCCATAGGGTCAGCGGTGTACTTACAATTCAAAGAACGCAGGGTGCTCAGAATGAATTGCCAAACATATCAAAATAGAGCTAAAGCAGAAGCAATGAGGAAATTAGGCCACAGCACAGAAACACCTAGTATTGATTGAGCTACAAACCGTAGTTTGATTATGGCCCATAAGGTAGAAGCAAGCCTCCCCGAGCTTTTCATTTCTCATACATGCAGCGATATTAGGAGGTATCATCGCTGTAGGAGGGAGGGCCCAGCACCAAGAACAGTCAGAGAGAAAGAGAAAGAGAGAAAGAGAAAAAGTTGAACGTTTAGATTCCCTATAACAAAGAGGAAAGAAAAAAAAAAAATCTGCATTTGTTAACATAGGGCAAAGAGAGTTTATTTGTCCAGTCAGACAGTCTAAGGCAACACTCAAATAAGGCTGCAGAGACCAAAATCGGAACAGTGACGTTTTCAGACAGCCAGATAAGGTGACTCGAGAACCCAGACAATGGATGCATCCTTTTTTCTTTTTGTCTTTTTTTTTCTTTTTCAAACAACTGGAACAATGACAGGCTGGCATAGGAGAGCATTAACAATAAACAACAAAGGAACAAAGTTCCCTCCCTCCATCCCCCCTCCCCCAAGACCACGGCAGTTAAATTAAGTACAAAAAACTCATTACAAAAATAGCCTCACAGAGAAGCAGGTTCCAATCAAGTCAGAAAAATATTGGAACTTAACATATTATAACCCATTTGTGATTCTAATCAATAGAATTAGAGAGATTTAGTCCCAATGACACATGGAGACATTACAGTAGCACAACCCTGGCACGTTCAACCCTTCTTGGAAAAAAACTGTGTATTTCAATGATCTTTATTTTTAGCCCAAAGAACATTTGTTAGTGTTGGATTTTCATCCTCAGTGCAACAGACATAGGTTTTGAGAAGGTACACAGGTTACTGACGATGACTCGCAAATGAAAGATCACATCCAACAGAAGCATAGGGAAGACAGAAAAGGGAGATAATGTTACACAGTTTCAGTGGCATCCATACACCTATGGTCAAGGTTTAGTACAGTACACAGCTGTGGCATCTTAATGTTGTCAAAATACCTCCCCCATGGTTGGCCATGTCTCAAGGGACCTCATCTGATCCCCATCCCATCCCATCCCCCACACCACCCCCCCCCCGGCCTTGGGCCCCTTGTATTTTGCGCCTGCATGAATGCCCAACACCTGGGAAGGCTGTCCTTCAAAGGGGTTATCCTTCTCCTTGAGCTGCATCTGAATTAAGTATCTCATCAAGTCCAAAATGCAACTGGGAATTGTGCCAAATGACTTTCAGAGAAGAGGGTGACAACAGATAAATCCCTAATAAAGGGGACCAACGTATATGGGGACCATTCAATCACAGTTTCTATAGAAACTTTTGTAGACCTTTGGTTGGGAAGAAAAGCCCTACATCTAGGGCATAGCTTTTTTTTTTTTTAAATTTTAAACAAGAATCTCAAATAAATAGGATGTAATTATTATAATATACAATATTTCACCATCAGAACACTAGGCTAGGTGAAGAGCATTACTGTTTAGTCAAATCATGTCTACAGATATGACAAAGGAACTCTATGTAAAAGCTGGCTTTCCTCACAGGAAAGGTATAGTAATGTGTTTCCCTCACGATGGGCACTGGGAATCGATTTCATCCTTTATCACCTAAAAACATATGGTTAATATACCAACAGTTTTGTTTGTTTTGTAGCAGTGGGCTCAGGTGGTCTGATGTGGGGTAGGGACCAGTGGGGGGGGGGGATGCAGAAGTATTGCATACAGAGCATCAAGGAGGTGAGCAAGGCCCCCAAATCATCTCCAAATTTCACACCTCTTGAATAAAGATATCAAGTAACCAAAAAAGAAAGAGAGAGAAAAAAAAGAATTGTGCCTCAACATATCACTCAGGAAACCTGCTTTCCTGCTTCTTAAAAGGAGTAGAGCCATTTTGTGCTAAGAATTGGATCTGAGAAACAGTTTGGCACAGTTCAAACAAACATTCCTTCGCTCTTGGTCGGACTAGACAAAATGTTCTCTCTGATTATCAGAAAGGGGGCTATAAAGAGCTCGTCTTAGGCCATGCCCCAGTCCACGTAAGCAAGCAAAAGGATGAAATGTGTAGAGATTTCAGAACAAGCGAGGCAAATAATCACATGGTGCGAGAGGCTGGTAAGACACTGGTGAATAGGGGAAACAAAAAGACTTTCCTGCTGCAGTTCTGGAGACAAATTCATGGAGTCATGCCAGGGAAGGAAGGAATGTTTTCATAGTTTGACCCACCATATTCTGGTACGGAGCCGTCTCCCCGCTTCAGAAACAGACGCACTCTGCGGCCACCATTCTTAATCAGTTCAATAGCCCGAGAATGCTTCATGTTTTTGGTGGTCTCGCCATTGATCTCTAAAATTTCATCACCAACCTGCCAAAGCAAGAGAGAGCCAAGGGAGAAGATCACAAAAGGGTTTCACCAGCTATTGAGGTGCTTTGTAATTTTAAATTCTTTCATTTATTGACTCACTAACTATTTACTGAACATGTTCCAGAAAAATCTTCTATTGTTTAGGATACAGCAGTGAAAAACCCCCCAAATCCCTGTCCTCATGGAGATGGTATTCTAGTGGGGTAAAGACAATAAGAAAATTATAAAAATGCATGTACACTAGACAGTGTTAAGTGCTAAAAAAAATAAAGTAGCAAAGGGAATATTAATTGTTGAGGGGAGGCGGATGTGGCAGACAGTTTCTAGGATGGCTCCCAATGGTCCCTGCCTCCTTGAATTCATATGCTGTGTAATCCCCCTTTCCTTCGGATGTGGGCTGGAATTAGTCACTTACTTCTAACAAACAATATGGCAAATGTGATGGGAGGTCAATTCAAAGATAAGGTTACAACATGGTTTTGGCTTCTGTCTTTTTAAAAAAATATTTCATTTATTAAAAAAAAATTTTTTTTCAGCCACAACTCACGGCACGCAGGATCTCAGTCCCCTGAGCAGCGTTTGAACCTACACCGCCTGCAGTGGAAGCACAGAATCTTAACCACTGGACCACCAGGGAAGTCCCTTGGCTTCTGTCTTACTTGTCCTCTTTTGTTCTCTCAATTGTTCATTCTGATGTATGCTGTGAGCTGCCCTACAGAGTCTACGATAAGGAAATGAGGGATGGCTTGGGCCAACAGCCCAAAGCGCACGAGTCCTACCAACAACCCTGTGAGTGAGCTTTAGAGGCAGATCCTTCCCCAGCTGAGCCTTCAGATGAGACCACACTCCTGGCTGATACACTGATTGCAGCATTTACTAGGAGTCAGCGACTATGCCAGGCACTGGAGGCAAAGGAGTAAACAAGACAGGCCAGATCCTTGCTCTCATGGAGCACATATTCTAGAAGGTAGAAGAGGAAAGGACTGGCTTTGGAGTTTAAAGGACTAAATTTGAGTCCTACCACTTGTTAGCTAAGTGATCTTGGCTAAGTCCTTTACTTTTTGGAGCTCACCTCCTCATCTGTATAAGAGGAGGATAACAACCCATGCCTACCACGCTGAGGGGGTCCAATCGAATATTACAATATGTCTTGTGAACTGTACAACATTATACAAAATATCAGAATAGTGGTATTTCTTTCAATCGGAAACTTTTTTCAGTGAGTAAAGACATGGAAAAGCATATGCCATGTGTCTGAAATATAAACAAAAGGAATATAAACCACCATATATGCACAACTTATGCATGTGTGTGCATAGAGGAAGGATATACAGGAAACTGGTATATTAGTTTGACCCTGGAAACTATATTTTTACTATGCACCAGTTTCCTCTAATTTTTAAAAATCACATTCATGGTCTACCTTCTCAATTAAAAAAAAAAAAGCTCATTAAAAAATTCAGTCTGAAGAAACATAAAATTCAAGATTCTGTCTTAAGTTACAAGCATTAAATTCCCCACCTTTGGTCACTCTTTTCCCTCTTTCTGCTCAGGGCTAATTTTAATCACTTTTTTGATTTCCTGACCTGACTCTCAATTTCTTTAATTCCTTGCAAATTGTTCCCTATGTATGTCTCCATCTATGCCCCCTATCTCTAATGAGCAGATGATTTTTTCTTTTCTAATCATCTGATCTGCCCAGGAGAGCAACATATTCATACGTGGTAAGAGGTATTAGATATCTAAACAGAACAGATTGGACTTCTGGCACATGTGCATTTAAAATTTGCAGCTTTGATGACTACCTAGTGACCCTGAATAGTCACGCCACGGACTCCTTGGCCCTCCGCTAATGCAGAGTGTTAAATCATTCCCGAGGCCTAGGGGGAGGCGGCAGTGGCTAGCTAGAGACTGCATGGAGCTCACCACCCAGAACCTACAGAACCACACGGCTTCCTGCTCTTGAAGCGTGCTGGGATACCCAGGAATCCCTGGGAAGTGATGTGCCTGCCCCATGAGATTAAGTAAAAGAACTATGGAGATGGGATTCAGACAATATCCATGTTAATAAGTTCATAAGTGACTTTAATCCTTCACTCAACCTCAGAGTTGGAAGAGCTCACCTAACTTTAGCAGCTACAGCTAACTATGCTTGAGGGAGAGATTTATGCTAGGGTGGGAGTCCTGCACTTGGAGTGTCCTGAAAGCTTTAGAAACATGTAATTCTCATGAACGTGCAGGTTCTAACCATAGGATGTCAAGAAGTCACTGCAGATGACTTCTTTATGTCCACTCCAGACGCCTCTCCCTACTTACCCTCATCTTTCCACACCTTTCTGCAGGACCATCCTCTGCTAAGCGCAGAACATAGAGGTCCATGTTATACTCTCGGCCCCCTCGAAGACTAAAGCCAAATCCCTTGGCACCTCTTTCCAGTTCCACAGTGTAAAAATCTTGCTCCTGTTCAAAGAAATTAAGTGCAGTCATTCTGGGAGGACTTAAATCCACACACATTTCTCTCTCCCTCTTCCCCAACATTCTCCATTATGCTCGTTTGACACAAAGGCACAGTTTCTATCCCCTCCTTGGTGGTTCTTGATTGTTTATTAATATCAATTAACCTTAGGAGTTTGGAGATCTGGAATGTGAAAACATTCATGAGTGTGCATACAGATTGCGGGCCAACACGCACATATTAAAGTTTAATCGGTGAGGCTGCAACTTGCATTTGGGGCAGGAAAATCCTTCATTAAATAATACCATTCAGCCTCCCTGCCCAACGTCTGAAAACATCTCATCATTAGGATACCAACAACTACCTCCACACATCTGGACAGTGGTACCCATGCTGATTAAGGAGAATCAGGAATGGATTAGGGAAGGCTCTGAGAAGGCCAGTCGGGGGGGAGAAAAAAACCTATTAAACTCTGTATCACCCCATGTTTCCCAAATTTGCTTCACCTGCTATTACTTGTGCACCCTCCATTACCACCTTGTGTGACAGATGGGTAGCTTTAAGGGGTCTCATCTGAAATTCACAAGTCTGAGAAACACCTTAACAAAAAGACATTTTCTTGACATAAATGCCTTTATGAGTACCATGACGAGACATGAGCTGTTTTGCTCTTTCTCTGATCACCAATCCTTGAGACAATTATAGCTTTTTATTTTGTTTGGGTTTCCCCCTGAGCCCTGCCTAGAAAAGGATGTCTAGGAATATCTTTCAAAGGTAGTAAAATAAAATGTCATTTCCTTGATAAACCAATGTAAGTACATGTTTAGTACATACCCCTCACAAAAAGTTATTTATCTTAATTGAGGGTACCTTTTAGAAGATACCTGGTAAAAACAGCTTTAGAAAGTTGGAAGGAAACACACCAAGCCAACAAGGAAGAAAGAGAAATGGCCCTCACCTGTGTTCCCTGGGGTGCTTTGAACTCAAACTGAGATTCCGGCTTTGGTTTGGTGGTATTCCTGCTGAAGCGAGAGAAAAAAGTATAAGAGCAACCCACGGGGAGACAGAGAAAGAATCAAGGAGGAGCATCGTCACAACAGGAGTTACTTTTTCCCCTTGAAAGTAACAAAAGAAACCAAAGCCATGTCTGACCTGGTCTCCTGGGCCCCTTGCTGCGAAGGGGTGTGTGTGGTGGTGATGGTGGCAATCTTCTCCGCATTGGTCAGCAAAGTGGCATTCGAAGACTCTGCAGAGTAAGACGGAGCATCAGGAAATGAAGGCCCCAGAGAAGACACTGTCACACCAGGAGGTGTGCAGAAGCCTCACCTGTGAATTCTATCTGGCTTCTCCGTCACCACTTCAAACAGTTTTGAACTGAACTTCTCAACAAGAGTTTAAAGGACCATTCTAAGATCTTCTATGATGTGAGCCACGTACACTCCCATTACCCTCCTCCCAATCAGACATCTCCACAAACGAAAGAAAGAGTTTACCCGAGAAAATGGTACTTTAAAATTGTAGCCAAGGTAGGTGCCTTTCACTCTTCCCCCATCACTTATAAAGGGCAGGCCCATCAAATCATAGCACCACACCAGAATTATTTCCCATAATTCTACAGGCTGATGATGTCTCTGCTAATGTTTCCTGCAGTTTTTCAGCGATCTTTAGTGAGTCTGTTTGATTTTCCCATGTGACTATTAAAATCAAAAGTGCGCTAACATCTTGTTCAACACACATGCACATAACATCTACTTTCTTCCCCAAAGCTTTTATAAAATGAAGCACAACTAAAAATGTGGAATTCTTGTGAGACCTCGCCTAGATTCACTCATGAAGAGTTCATTTTAAAACTTGCATTAGTTAGAGCTGGAGTTTATAAATCTAAGTTGTACAGATCAGGAAGCCACCCTAATGTAATGGATATGATTATATTCTTATAAAAATTGCCTTTCTTCTCCACTAAACACATTCATAAGCAACTTCATTGATCTCTGGGAGTTTGGAGACCCAGAATTTGGAAACACTCATGAACATGCCTACAGATTGCAAACCAACATGCATATATGAAAATACAATCATTCACATTGTAATAGTTATATGTTCTATTACTAATTATTTCTCCATTAAGGTCAAGGCAGATAGTAAGCAACTATGAGCAAGTTACACTATTAATATTTATTTTTAGGTTGACTGTTTGGAACTTGGCACACGTTTTCTAATCAAGAAAATGCTAAATGTGGTGGTGAAGTTCTTAGATTAGCCTATAAATGCCCATTTAATTCACAGTGTGCTGTGAAATCCAGAAGTGTCTAGGCGCCCTGTGGTTCACAGTAGGCACTCCAGTGTTTGTGGAACACATGTATCTACCCATCATGTATAACCGAGTTTCTATGGACATCTCACTAATCCTAAGTTTTTGGGATTTTACTTTCCTAAGGTAGAATCCCCCCAAATCTTCCATTTTACTTTCCTAAAAATACTACTCAGATTAGGTCTGACTTCCTGTTATTTTATTTTCATTACACATAGGCGTTAAAAGCAAGGGCTGGAGATCAGACCCAGGTTCAAATCCCTTTGTCCCCCACTCATTAGCTGTGTGCCTTGTTTTCCTCATCTGATAGAAGGGGATGATGACAATAATTCCCTTTTCTTGGGTAAAAATATATGAAATGTTTAGCAGAGTACCTGACATGTAGTAAGCACTCAATCCACACTGACTGTAGCTGTGGCCCTTGCTACTACTTCTACTTTGTATTTATTACTGTGGTAACGTGTATAAGTTATTTAAACTCTGCAAAATTAGAAAGTTGAAATGCGATTTTAACAGTTTCTATTCCAGCTCTAAAGATTATGATCTGGACAGCGAAGGCACAAGATTAGTAAGAAAATGTAACTAGATCAGATGAACTAAAATGTGAATCCAGTTCATGCTTTAGGGTGATGTCTCCCACAGAATCTGTTTTACCAAATGTTGCTCCAGATTCTGAGGGAACAGTAATCTGTGGTCAAATAGGGTGAAAAATAGTGGGTGACACAGAGAGAAATGTTTTTGTGTGTCTGTGTTTTGTTTCTCCTGTGGACCCTTAACTGTGCCAATACGCTTTGTGACCCTCCAAGGTGGGGAAGTGGTACTTCTTAAGCTTCTCAGGCGTAATAGTTGTAAGGTCAGATTCTAGAGTCAGACTACCTGGCTTTGCAACCCAAACTCTGCAACTTACTGGCTGGGACTTGAGGCAAAGTTACTTAAACTTTCTATGCCTCAGTCTCCTCATCTACACATACAGCATAACAGAAATATCTAAGAACACTGGTGCAAAGATTACCTGGGAGGAAAGTGTTTGGGCTCGTGCCTGGCACATAAAAACTGCTCAAAAAATGATGAGCATCATTTTTATGGGTGGCATGTATTTATTACTGTTATCACAATATTGAGTATATTATTAGTCCATTTTTATGACTGCAGTTAAGCGGCACAACCAAGGCGATAAATCTAAGTGGTATTTCATAAAGTCTGCCTGCTGTGCCCATACAAAGGACTAGGAGACCGCACAGCCTGTCAATGTGATTTGCCAGTAGTTTCATAAATGTGTATTTTTAAAAACTTCATATTGCTCATTGTAATTAATTTTATGGAGACTCTCTGGGAAATCACAAGATTGCTAGGGCCACGGGGAAATCATCATCAGGATACCAAAAAGAATGTTCCCTTGTAATTAAAGTGATTATAATTACTGAATTGTGCAGAGGTTCCCCTTTAGAGTTCTTGTGTGTTTTTTTTTCCTTTAAAAGCTTAAAATCAGTGAGATTTATTTATTTATTTGTTTGTTTGGCTGTGCCAGGCCTCAGTTCCGGCATGTGGGATCTAGTTCCCTGACCAGGGATTGAACCCAGGCCCCCTGCATTGGGGGCCCGGAGCCTTAGCCATTGGACCACCAGGGAAGTCCCTCTTGGGTGTTTTTGGTAGCCAGAGTTTTCTAGGCAGGGCAGATCCCATTCTCAAACCATTTTAATACTTATGCCATTTTCAAGGTTTGATGAGATATAATAGATAATCATTCAACATACATATAAATAGAATTTTTATTAATTTTCCTTCCATCATTCCTTTGCTACTTTTCACATATTTATATGCAAATCTGTTTTGGATTGAAGCTTAATTTTAAGCATTTCAAAAATTAACATTTAATATGCAAATGCCTAGCTGAGCCCACTGAATTTTTCTCCTTTTGCTTGTTTTCCTTAATCTGTGAACAACCACCATATCTCGATTGTTTCCAACACGCCAAGCACTGTGTTAGGCTGATTATCACATGTACTATTTCATTTCATCCTCACAACTCAATGAAATAGGTGCAATTAGTTACCCCCACTTTATAGATAGAGACACTGAGGCTTAGAATAAGTAGGCAACATGTCCAAGGTCTTCCGGAGAGCAAGTGGAGGCAATGGGAATTAAACCAAGGGCCTGCCTGATAGTTAACTTTTAGTTTCATTCTGTTTACAAGGGAATTATGCACTGGTATCAAGGAAATCGTATCGGATTGGTACATTCCCTTCAAATAAGCAAGTACTTTTACCTTCCTGTATAAGTACCACCAACTTCACTAAGCAGTATCAGAGATTAATTAAGATACAAAATACCCTGGTTTTGAATTCTAGATTTCCTGGGCCATCTCCGAGCACTAAAATAACTTTTAGTATACCCTAGATTTCCAGGATGCTTTTTTAATATCTATTAATATACACTTATATGTTTTTAAATGAGCTTTTATGTCTTCATTTAGAATTAAACCAAGACAGTATGTGCTGAAATTCTCTCCAGCTTTTTAAAATACAGAGATGAAGCCCATTCTCACAAATTTATATCTCTATCCCAAAGCAAAATTTGCCCCATATAATAGAAAAAATGTAAAAGAAGGGCTTGATATAAGAGTACACCCTAGAGGCAGTTTTATAAAGGGGTGCCAAGGTATTTGACTTTTAAAACTCCAAGGCACATAGATGGACAGACTGGCTGTTTTCATGATGAATTCCAAAAAGTGTCCTACATCCTTTCTTAAACAGTGTTTACACCTGGCTTTAGCTCTCCCAGAGGAATGAAAATGGATATTACTACACTTTCTACAGCAATCGTGTATCAAGACGAGCATATCCTAGCTCTCAAGGCACTGTCACGGTGCCATGCTAAATCAGGGCACTAACTTCTGACAGGAGCGCCGCCTATCTTGGGTTTCAAGTTATCTCCGCGACAAGTGATTACAATTCCAACCTTGCTCCCATGCTAATATCCTTAGCCATCCTTATGGAATCCACATTACAAGGCCAAGCAAATCGACAACAGATACAGTCATTCCTTTCATAAATATGTTAATGCATAAACACATATGTAATAAATATCTGAAGGGAGCATTTGAAAATTTAAATGCCATAAATATATGAAAAGTTTTGGGAGACATTTAAAATGTATATAATGGAAACCCTGCTCTTCCTGCCCGAGTATATGCTAGCTATCATATCCACAGAGTTTTCTGTTAAATAAGTAAACTCTTTTAGGCCTTTGCCAAGGAAATAGCACTATCTATGTTGCCAAGCCCTATTACCTATACAAGCAAATACTTTAAATCAGAGAGATGTGAAGTACAAAAATAGATACATGTATATGCATAAATGAATCACCTTTGCTGTACACCTGAAACTAACACAACACTGTTAATCAACTATACTCCAATAAAAAATAAAAATTAAAAAAGACTTCAGGAGAAAAAAGACTATATTTAAATAATATATTTTTATTTTATTTTTATTCCTTCTTTCTTTCTTTATTTTGGCCGAGCCAGGCGGCACGTGGGATCTTAGTTCCCCAACCAGGGACCTAACCCAAGCCCCCTGCAGTGAAGCGTGGAGTCTTAACCACTGGACCACCAGGGAAGTCCCTAAATAATATATTTTTAAGCTCATAAATATTTTCATTACCTTGAACTTGATTCAGTCTGATGATTTTCCATGTGAGCCTGGCTCAGTCAGGGTCTGCTCTGTTTAGAGTCTCATTCCACCCAGATTTCACAGGGTGTTTCTATAGAACACAAGTGGTAGGAAGTATGTGTGGTGTAACTAGTCAAAATTCAAGTTCAAATGCAGTATGTTCAGCCATTCTGTGGGCCTTTCTGTGTTGCCATGATCAATTTCCTATCCCCTGTCCATCTCTCACAGGAGAAGAGGCTCTGCCCCCACTTCATCTCCTATCCTGGTCCCAAAGGTAGTAAAAGCAGAGATGGTGAGAACTCTGAGCCAGGCCTGTCCTAGAACTGTGAAGGCAGGACTCCGAACAACACGATAGTGCCAAATCAAGGGGGTCGTGTTTCAAAGCTTTTGTTGGAGCCAGAAAGGTGAGAAGGAAACAAGAGAGGTACAGTGAGGGAAACTACTTAGAGAGGAGTGAAGCTGGAGAATCACGTGACTGATGATAAGAAAAAAGAACATGAGCATGGGACTCCCCCGGTGGTCCAGTGGTTAAGACTGCACTTCCATTGTAGGGGGCACGGGTTCGATCCCTGGCCGGGGAACTAAGATCCCACATGCCGTGCAGTGTGGCAAAAAAAAAAAAAAAGAACAAGCAGCATGAGCTAGATAAGGCAGTGGATGGGGAGTGGGTTCTAAGCACTGCCCAACCAATGGTGCATCTTCCTTTTTTTTTTCCTTAAATTTGATCATTTTTTTATTTAGAAAACTAAAACAATTTGTTGTAAGAAATCAAAATGATGGTTACAATGCCTTATGTAGAACAGAGGGAAAGTATATAATAAAGTCATTTGGGGACTAATACCAGGTATAGTTTAATCCTTTAAACCGTATATTAATATTTTGGTTGTGAATTTCATTTGGGGACATTCTCGGTCATTAACTATACGCAAATCTCTCCTTAATTCATGACTCCATTAATGGTAGATGGGGGAGCTCTTAGAGGAATCTCTGGATACACATTTTGCAAATATTTATCCTGAGTTGAAATAAGATTCACATGACAGGATAAAGTCAGAGAACACAAATATTAAATGACAGTTTGAAAATGATGACTTCACAGTTCAATCCTTGTCACACCTTTGACTTGAATGTCTGATAAAAATAAACCTCAAGAACTTAAAATTGCTCAACCACATTGTGACATTTCAAGACTACCTTGCTTTGTAAGTTTCTCTTTCAGGAACTGTGCAAAGAAAGGATGAGTTAGTCTTCTTCAACTCAGTAATGGACAAGTAACTGTAGCCCAGAAGCTCATATAAAGTGTTTAGCCTGATCTCCTCCAAGTTTGGTCAGCTTATCTCCTGTCTGACTCATAAGAGAGCCTCTTTGTGAAGTGCCTCGTTGGGTTTCTGAGAACAGTACCCTGGACAAGATGTATTTCTAAGAGCTCCAAAGCCACTCTAATGAAGAACTTCAGTTTCCTTGTGAGGATCATGGAACAAAATGCCTCTGGGCTACTGGATCCATTAAATACTAGAGTGAGAGACTGAAGGAGATCAGAGGTCCCTAACATGGAGAGAACACCTTCCTTTTACCTACAATCTACCATGTCCAACACACTTTCACGGAGAGGAGGTGGATCCAGCATGATTTTCTCTTCATCAGATTGTAATGGTCACTCTCTGTCTTCTAGGTTTTTGCAAAATCCTTCTGGATTGCTCCAGCATCTCTCCATCTCTCCAGAAACCTAACTCCCCTGCCTTCACTCTAATTTCCAAGACGGCAACTTTTGGCCCCATTTAAAAGATGAGCATTACAAACCCACCCTCTGGCTGCCAGGCTTGATTTGCTTTACCTGGACTTTGAAAATTACAACGTAATTGGTGAAGAGTTTTATTACCATGGTGATGAATTCCTGAAATATCATGGAATGAAATCACATCCTCAGCAACACGTCGTTCCTTAACTACACTGTCTCAACTGTAATGTTTACTTTCTTCTAACCAAGATGGCCTGTGATATGCCTGTCTGAATTCTACACTGTTGAAAGACTGAAGTTTTAAAAAATGTCTTTTTATTCACAACTGTTATTGGATGATCTATCTTGCTTTCTATTTTTTGGTGTTCACGTTCTCCAAAACTATTTTCCCTTGCAGAACATTAAATTAAGTCAACAAGTATGTGCACAGGAGTATAAGTTGCTTCTGCATATCTACATCTTTCCCGATTGTGAACTCTTTTTCTAAGCCCTTCCCTTAAAGAGCACTTTCTTTCCTTCCTTCCTTTTTGGAAATTCTCATTCCCACATTAAGACTGACCAACATAGACCCAGCCAGTCAATTCCTGTGTCTCTTTCTTTTGGATTAATTTTTTTGAAATCTCTCCACAGCATGGAGATAAATATATCTGAATTTATAAACTACATTAGGCTCTCTCAACCATTTGTCACCAAAGTTTTCTGGCCTCCTTCATCCTTTCCATTAGGAACCTATGTTCTATCATCTTGTGATCACTTTCCTAAGTTGTAATAGCTTTCCAGTGTGGTAAATAGGTAGAATGGACTCTAGACCAGATGGTAAATTACTAACCATGCATTTGAGGCAGGCTGAAATAGACCATCATTCAAGGAGCTATTTTTTCCTCTACATTTGGTATGGGGTATTTTGGGTACAGAGGAACCTCTCTGTTCTTAGGACCAACGATGTTCAAATATTTATTGTTTGGTTTTAGATTTTCTTCTTCTGAAAGGCACAGTCTACAGCACTCGAGTTTTAAAATAATATGCCTCACTTTCTAGCAATTAGTATATAAAAATGTTGATCTGCTGAATTACTTTCAGATAAAATCTCTGATTTTCTTATTTTATAGATCAGTGGCAGAGAGTTTTATCACAGTTCCCCCATAAACCACAGTTTCCTCTTGAGAAATACTCATTGACTTTTAGAATATATTTTATTTTATAACATATGTAGCAAGAATGAAAAAAAAAAGACACTGAAACATTCTAGGACAACTATCACTTCTTTCCCAAGGGCAAAGTCTGCTTAGAAGGAAGTCAATACACAGGACTTAATTCTCTGAAGGATCTATACTTAGTGACATTAGCGTATCAACTTCATTTTTATTAAATATGAATAATGAGTATTGACACTTTTTGCTGGATAATCTTTGACAGTGGGGGCTGCCCCATGTACTGTAGGAGGTCTAGAAGCATCCCTGCTCTCTATCCACTAGAGGCCATTAGCACCCACTCCAGACAATGCCAAATGTCCCCCCAGGGGACAGAATCACCACTGCTACAAAAGAACCAAAGATTTGAATTGAACCAATCAAACAAATAAACAAGAACAGGCCTAGTTTCATGGAAGCCGGTTAAAATATCAAAAACAGAGATTTTATTCTTTTTTCATCCACATGCAAAAATTAGGGACAAACCACATAGGCACAAATCCTAATAACCTCCCATTAAATAAAAAACTTTGATACATTTACTTATTCAGATTAAAAAAAAAAAGAGCACTGGCTCTGCATTGTCCTTACATAAGTTTTGTGATGTCGCCATACTACGCATTCAGATTTCAGTCATTGTTTTAAAAAAAATCTTTAATAATTGCCAGGTAGACTATCAGACGAGCTTCACCACCTGTACTCAAACTTTTCTGCTGTTTTAAAGACAAGGGCACCAAAGCCAAAATAAATCGGAGAAAGTTAAAGATTTTTCTGAAATGTTTATCTCTGTAGCAAGACAGGGTCCCAGGGCTAGAGGATGAAGTCAAGAGGGTGACGTAAGATTTAGTAACAGTGGCTCATGTTTGCTTGATGGGTATGTTCAGTTAGACATGGATAAGGCTGCCTCTAAGTCAAAACTATTCAATTACATGAACACTAATGATAGAGACAGAGCTGAAGAGAGACACACACACAATAGGTATACTTTACCATCCCCGGGAATGATGCGGAGGGTAACTGTGTTTCCCGCTTCCTTGATGAGGTTGACAATGTCGGAATGGGACTTGTTGGTGATGGAACATCCATTTACCGCCAAGATCCGGTCTCCTACTTTCAGCTTGCCACATCGGTCAGCAGGGCTCCCCTCAATAATCCGACCTATTTTGTGAGGCATGGCCACACATGCATTGCCTGCTTTGATAGTCAGTTTTAATTGTTTTTAAGTTACATGGGAATAGAGTGAAGGGAGGAGAAAAAGGGTTGAGAAGGGAAAGAGAAGGTTAAGTGTTAATTAATTAAAGCATTAAGCAAATGTTATTAAAGGAGAACTCTGTGCCGGGGCTCAAAACATTGGCAAAGTTCCGGGCGTTTGTTTAAGAAGTTACAACCCTGAAAAATTATAGTTCATTGCTGCAGTCCTTTCCCGATTCAAAAGAAGGGGGGACCCCAAGCTTCCCTCCTTCAATCAGTGGCAAAATTTGGGATCTTTAGGAATTTCTAAAGATTCTCAAGAGCCCCAAAAATAACTTGCCGTAGGCTTATTTGGAGGCTGCAAACGTGAAACCCAGAGCTGGGAGGGAGGCTTTTGCGCATTCTGTGTTCAAGTCACATCATTTTCGCCAGGTGTTGCTTACGCTTCTGCCAATGTTTTGTTCTTTCTCCATTTAGAAAAAATAACCACTGGGCGTCTGGTGAGGCCTAGGAGTCTGCTAGCGCCAAAAATCCAATCTGAAAATGCCTAATAGACAAACACTTAGACTTTCTGCCTTCTATTCAGAATGATGAAAGGTTTAGCAAAAGGGCACATATGAGATGAGCCAAGAAGGCACCCAACCTTGACACGTATTTTTCCTTTTATGACCTTTGCTCAATCAGCCTTTCTCATGTGCTTTCAGAGAAGGGCCCAAATGGCTCATTAGCTCTGAAATCCTCCTTGTTCTCATAAAAATCCCCTCAAAGGAATAAGAAAATCTAGTACATACTCAAGCTGAGGACAGTGAACCAAAACTAGGTTCAAATCATTCCTCAACCCTTTTCCTTTAATCATTTCCTTTGTCCTGATCAGTTACTACACAGCTACGAGAGGAAAAACCAGGAAAAGTGCATTTGAAGAAGAAGGTTTTACTGTGTGCTCTGAGGCATTTCATGTCACAACCAAGAGCGTTGGTAACTTTTAAAGAGAGGTGGAAAATTGGCTTTGACGCCTGACACAGGGTTTCCAGATAATTGCATACTGACTTTCAAACTTTCTTAGGCATATTCACTGATTCTGAGAGTTTGTCTTCCTGCGGGCTGTAAAGATAGTTGTATACTTGAGCCACTGTGGGAAAAGGTGTCAAAACTAACATGGGAGATGTTGAAACTAACTGAGAGGACTCTTCCGTCCTAATTTAGAGAAAATGTATGGGAAAATGAGCTACAATTCCTTTGAATTTCAGCATATTTGCCTGAGTCTGTATCACGGGATTTAAGGTCAAGGTCAAAGAATCTTTCAAAAGGCAGTTAAACAGTCTTCTGGAACAAGCAACAAGCAGGTGTGGTGGAAAGCCTCCATACCCAAATTCAAGGTCTTGATTAAATTTAGCCCGTCTCCAAGGACAAGTCCCATGGGAAAGGTATCATACAGCAGGTGGGAGGAAAGCTTCGCATAGCTCAGAAGTCTCATGCAAGGTATTAGGGAAAGTTTAATTTGTTTGTATTAAGAGCTAGAGGAAAGCAATCAAAGACCAAACTGTGGGTGAAGTCATTCCGTATTCATTAAATAACACAGACATAGCTGCTATTTCATTCTAGAAAGGGAAACTGAGAACTCTGAAATCCTGAGAACATCACAGGGTACATGGGGACAAACTGTAGATCTAAAGAAAATAACTTGAGATTTCTTCCCCCCCCCCGCCTTTCTTTTTATTTTTAAATTAAGCAGAAAAGTCTCCAAAACTAATGGAAAAACCAAAAAACAACCTTGCCTTGAGGTCAAGTCACCCACCACCCGTGACATGCTGTGATAATGTTATTAATGGAGCTCACAGAAGCACTGTTAGTAATGGGTGTTTGTTTCGGCAGCCACACATGCATGGAACTGGCTTAACTCACTGTCTCCTAATGAACGCACCTTAGTGGGAAATGGCTTTAGCAGGAAGCAATGTACCAAGACTAAATGGAGGCAAACGGAGTTGTACCGGGGCAGAAAGCTAACGGGAGGGAGCACCTAGCTGATGTCAGCCAACAAACGACCTGGGCCACGGGTCCTCAGATTCCTTGTGGGTAAGTCATTTGGAAACAGAGGTGAAGTACATTTCAAAGCCTGCACAGCCCTTCCCTGTCTCCCACCATATTTCAGATTAATTAACAAATGTGCTTGGGGAAAATAACAAATGATGTTTTATTTAATGAAGAAGGTGATCAGTTTTGGAGTACATACTTATAATCCATCCTAATAGGAAACATATTCATAGATTCCTAGTTCCTGGAATCACCTGGCTTCCTATTTG